>NW_010363912.1:46941-65021 GCF_000414095.1 Morus notabilis | reverse complement strand
CACGCCCGGGACAGCCCAGGGGTAGCCCCGGGACAACCCCGGCGCATCCCCGGGATAGCCCCGGTGCACCCGCGAGACAGCCCCGGCACACCCCCGGGGCACGCCCGGGACAGCCCTGGGGCACCCCCGGGGTACTCTCAGGACAACCCAGGGGCAGCCCCGGGACAGCCCCGGGGCACCCCCGGAAAGCCCCTGGGCACCCCCGGGGCCGCCCCGGGGCACCCCCGGGACATCCCCGGGAAGCCCCTGGGTACCGCCGGGTTAGCCCCAGGAAAACTCTGGGTACCCTCGGGGAAGCCCTGGGACAGACCGGGGACAGGCCTGGGCAGCCCCGGGACATCTCCGGGGCAACCCCGGGAAGCCCTGGGCACCCCCGGGACAGCCCCGGGACAGCCCCGGAACTTCCCCGGGGCACCCGCAGGACAGCCCCGGGAAGCCCCTAGGCACCCCCGAGACAGCCCGGGGCAAACTCAGTTTTCGATTTGTATATTAGCTAGTTGATCAATATTGGTTTTTTTTTTTCTTCGGGCTGGTCAATATTGATTATCATATACCTTTTTCCTTTCTTTCTCATTAATTTTGCTCTTATATGTTATGTAACATTGCATATTATTTCCCGTCTTTTGATTTTTTTTTTCGGATCCCTTTTTTTTATTTCCGTTTCATCATATGATTTATATGTTGCTCACTTGGAATTTAGTTCTTTGATGGCTAACCACTAATAAAAATATAATCATTAAAAACTTTATATGTATATATATATATGTATATATATGTGAGAAATTAGATTAACACCCATGTTTTTATTAAGGTGCCTCTAAATATTTAAAATTTTAAATTATTCTCATTTTGATATCAAAGATATCACTTTTTTTTTTCTTTTTTGCTAAGTTTCCATGTATATGACCTTTTGTAAAAAGAGTTGGTTCAATATTCTGATTTAAAACAGAAATTACCAAGATTGTGAATTAGTTAATTAGGAACTATAGTAAGTCAAGATAGACGGGTGGCACAATCTGAGTGGATGACATATATAATATAAATGATCGTTTCACTCGTTTAAATTGAGAACTTTGAATTAAAAAGTAAATTAATGTGTGGGAAAATAATGTAGCAATAAAAGTTGAATTTAAATTTTCATGAGAAAAATACTGTAGCAAAAACTTGAGTTGTGATTTGATTTGAACTAACAAAATGAACGGGTTATAATTTTGTTTCAGGGTGAGAAAGAGAACTAGAGGCTCAGAAAAAGAGAGTAAAATCTATAGAGAGAGTTTTGGGGGAAATTTTCTCTGGGGAAGTTCTTGCATTTTTTTGTTCGTTGCACAAAGAAAAGTAATAAAATTTCTTCAAGGTTTTCTTGCGGAATTCTATTTGTGTGTTGATTTCAGAGTATAGCCATAAGTTTCAAAAATGATAAATGGGCCGGCCCAAGGCCAACCATTATTGGCCCGGGTTAAAATTTCGAGCGCAAAAACTTATTCAGGCCAGATTAGCCCGGCCCAAACATTTTCTTTTTAAAGTTTTTTTTTTTGTTAAAATACTTTATAAAATTCTGAGCTTACCCTAAACCCTTCAGGCGGCTTGAAATTTCCATTCCGACCACCGGTCCAGGTCGGACGATCCGAACTTTCACCTCTATTCCAGAGTTTTGATTCCAGAATTTAGTTGGTGAGTTTTATCACCTCTTTTTTTGGAATAAATGCACAAAATC
The DNA here is from genome assembly GCF_000414095.1 of Morus notabilis. Lineage (NCBI taxonomy): Eukaryota > Viridiplantae > Streptophyta > Magnoliopsida > Rosales > Moraceae > Morus > Morus notabilis. The sequence continues at coordinate 63,307 of NW_010363912.1, read as the reverse complement.
AAGTGATTTCAAGCTCAAATGAAAATCAAAGAGGAAAAAGAAGAGAGAAAATCACTTGGAACTTTTTTTTTTTTGAGGGACATATACGATTCATTTATTTAGGAAAGAGCAGGATATTAAGCTCCTTAACTGTATTGCACTCCAGTTTAAGGAAACTAACGGAAATCACATTTCATAATTTTTGTAATCTAGTTTTGCATACTATTTAAATGGAATTTTGATATCCTAAATATGACAAAGCTTCCAAGTCTCATCTTCTTTCCTTGGACAATAGCAAATTTGTATTCGGAATATGCAAAGTTTCCTAGATTCTAGAACTCCATATGCAAAAGGCTCTTGAAATGGATTTCATGTGTAAATTTGAAACTTTTTGTTCTTTGCTCGCTTAGTGTCATTTGAACTTTTTTTTTTTTTTCTCCTTTTGCTCTGTGTCTCGTTTGAACTTGAACTTACTTGAGGTTAATGCATTTATTCCTTAAAAAATAAGATATTCAAATGATAAGTTAATAAAAAAGGAAAGGAGTAAGATCTTTTTAACAAAACAATTTCTCAAAATGTGGGATATGAAAAAGGTATGGCGTGTATAATACAATGGTATGTTTCGAATTATGTGAGATTTTGATATTAAAAAGAAAATAATTTTAAATTTTAAATATTTAGAGGTGGCAATGAAAATTTAGGGTATATATATACATATTTCTTCCCTTTTACGTTTAATCGAGAGATACCGAATTTTAAAAACAGAAATCACGTACATCTTTTGTTTGTTTGTTTTTTTTTTTTTTTTCCCTCTCCTGAATCCAAGCCATCTCTTGAATAAATAAACTACACGTTCTTTAGTAAAGGAAAAAAAGTCACACTTGACATTTCGTCAGCATGTCATTTCAAAAAATAAAAATATTTTTAAGAGATTTAGTTCATAAATTTAGAATTATAATTTATAATTCTAATTTTTAAAATTTTTTATAAAAAAAAAAACACTATAAAAAATTTAAAATTATAAACCAACTCTTAAAATAAACATCTCATTTTTCATATTTAAAACCCCAAAAAGATGGCCACGGGCTCCCATCCCGCCCCCAAAATCATCCCCATCCCTGATTAGAAAGAGATGGGTATGGGTTGGAATTCTCCTTAAGAGAGCATTTTCCATACTTTTTTCTATACTTTTCTATATTAGTCTTATTCCCCATCTAATATAAAAATACATTCAAAATTATAGCAATTCAAAACAAAATTAAAGTAGAAATTCACTATAAATTTAAATCAAAATCAAAAATCGTACAAAACAAACCAAATTCTAAACATACACAATTCACATTTTAATAGTAAAACCACAAAAGAATTAATTAGGTTTAAAAAGTTAAAAATTAAATATATTTATATGAATATTGGACGAAACCTGTTTTCAGATAATTTTGAAGAGATGGTACATTCTTCTGCATGAAATACGATTTTTCACAAAATAGATTGTTGACTCCAACAAACAATTTTACCATCCCACCAAATTATTGAATGTCAATATTATATATCCAAATCGAATCATATAATCCTAATCATAATATTAAGCTAATTATAAAAGTACAAATATAAATAGAAAATACATTCATCAATTATTTGTTTATTTTTATTTTTTCTTAAAAAGATGTGGGTCGGCCATATGCAAAAGGACTGTGTCCCACTCCCACCCGGCCTGATGTCCACTTTCATGCCCCTAAGTCCTAGACCGGGTCGGGCGACTTGAATTAGACAGCTCTACCTACACGTGCAAAGTGAGTATATTATTACAAATAATAATAATAATAATAATAATAAAATGATAAATTTTATAAATTCTCCATAAATTTTGTCACTTGTGTTAATATGTCATCTAAACTTTATCACTTATATCAATATGCCTTATGAGTTAAACTCTGTTAAATTTTTTAACAAAAAAACTTATAAACGCCCCATGAACTTTGTCACTTGTATCATATATACTCCATAAACTTTAACATGTACATGTTGTGCCATGAACTATGATATTTCTCCAACTTTTCTCCATCTGTCATGATTCTATCAATTTTTTAAATGAAAATGTTGATATGACCATTAAATTGATAATTATGTATGATATTTGGGGTTTATTGAATGCGTTCCCCTCTAAAATGTTAGTTAGACACCAGTTCTCAAAAGATTAGTTGGGTAGAGATAATAAAGATGAAAAAATGAGGAGTAAATCTCTATAATGTAATGGATTTTGTTAGTTATTTTTTAAGATTTAACCTACATAGAAGTGCTCGACATAAAATACGTTTAGACGAGTTTGCAATGGTTACGTTTTTATTAGTGGTTACCATGAAATATAGAAATCTAAATCTAAATATGTTCAGGTTATTTATTTTATTTATTTTATTTTTTTTTTAAAATTCAACACAAACCTTAAAAAACCCATTAACTTAACTAATCTTTTAAAAAAAAAATCTTCACAAAGAAAACACTAAATATAAAATTCCAAAAAAAAATCTATCATTTACATTAAAGAACCTACTAATAAACCTATTCCAATGAAAAAAGAAAAAAAAACTAAAAAATTAACAAACTTATTACATTATATAGATTTGCCCCTCATTTTTTTTTTCTTATTGCTTCTAATCAAGTAACGTTTTGAGAGTTAGGGGTTGTTCTTTTGGAGTGTAATTTGAGTGTAATTTTTGAGTTGAATTTGAGTTATAACTTGAATTGAAGTTAGAACTTGAATAAAGTTGAGTAAAATTGAATAAAGTTGAAACTTAAAAGAACGTGAACTTGAATAAAGTTGAAACTTAAGTTGTCTTTTTTTGAGTTTTTTAGACAAAAGAACATGCCCTTAGTGTCTAGCTAATATTTTTAGACCATAATACATTTATAAAGCTCAAATAGTCATATCAATATTTCCGTTTAAAAAACTAAATCAAGACAATGGGAGAAAAGTTAGAAATATATCGTAATTCAGAAACACAACATGCACATTTTAAAATTTAAAATGTATATTAACACAAATAATAAAATTTAGATAACGTTTATAAGTATTTTTATTAAAAAATTTGACAGAATTAAACTCAAAGAACATGATATAATTGATAAAGTTTGAAAGGAACATGTATATTTTAAAATTTAATTGAATGTTATCACAAGTGATAAAATTTAAAGAGAACTTATAAAATTTGTCAAAAAAAAAAAAAAAAAAAAGGGAGTAACGCCATTCTCGAAGAGTTCAAGAAGGATTAGCGGGATACCAAGCGACAAACAAGACACGGGCAGAAAGCAAGACCGAGAAGGAGAAGCCGAAGAAAGAAAGAAAGAGAAACCCTCCTAAGCTCATCTGCTCATCTCGATTTTCTGGTCACTTCTCTCTTTTAATTTCCACTTCTTTTTCTTCTTCTTTAGCTCAGCCTTTTAACACTGCCCACGAGTCAAATTAATAAGACCGTAACCATGAGTTAATCCTTTAAAAACCCATAATTTTATTATTTATTTATTTTGGGTAATTGAGGGTTTTATTGATATTTTGTCTTTGTTGGCAATTCTCATTGATTATAGAATGTAAGCAGATTAAGCTTTAATGCAGTTGAAGCTTTAAGCTTTCTTTTCAGTTTTAGGAAATTCAATTCAATTGATTTTTTTTTTTTTTGGTCAGTTGCTGATAGAAGATTTGGCAGTATGTCTTGGTGCACGATTGAGTCCGACCCAGGTATGATTTCATCATTATTTTATTTCCATTACGTTTTAGATTTTCTGGGGTGTCCTTCTGTAATGTTATGAGAACAAGTTGTGATATATATATATACACACACCATAGTTGAAGTTGAGGGCTTTTTTAAAAAACCAAAATTATATTTTTAATTGTTTTGGTGATTATTTGAGGGGTTTTGTTGAGTTTCTTTGATGGAGATGTTTATTTGAGGTATTACAAGATCATCCAGAAAATCCTTGTCAATGGGCAAGGTATAGATAGGAAGAAGATGAGATATATTTCGGATATTTAGATTATTCCACTTTTTTTTTTTTTCAATTTATCGGCTTTTTTAAAGCTGTCTTCATTAGTCAGTGTCCCATTATTAGACTATTTTGATTTAATGGCTGATTTTTTGCAAATAGAATGTGGATTCTCTCTGCAGACTACTTGTTTTACTTGTAAATTTTTTTACCTTTATTTGGTTTTCTGGGCTACCTCTATGTTTTTTTGGTTCTTCTGTGGTATGTTGTGTACTTGGCATTCTTCCCCGCCCTGTTTCTCTTTGGTTTCTTGATGATATATTTATATCTTTTCAGGAGAAAAAAAAAAGTTTAAAACCAGAGGCAGGTAGTTTTAGGATCGGAATTGCTTACATGTGCTTGATAGTAATACTCTTGTATTCAAACACCAATGATTCCCATTTAGAATCTAAGCAAAAGTTTCTTTTAGGATTGGGATTTATCTAAAATTCAGCCTACTAGTGTCTATTTTGGATATGTTACGTATTCAACATACAAACTCGGTCTAGCAAGAGTAACTGCTTGCCTCACAGATTTTACATTTTACAAGGTCTTATCTTGTATGTGGTTAAAGCGACTCAAAAAATAGGGGGAACAACTAATATATATTCATATATTGCAAAACAAAACAAAACAAAAAAACAAAAAAAAAAAACAAAAAAAAGAGAGTAAGTGATACTATCATTGTCGTTGAATACCATCCAAATTGAGAATATACAGAGAGAAATATAAAATACGGTTAATACATGCCACATGCCACTCTTGGTTTCAGGATAACTACTTGTGTCTGTGTATTTTGCTTTTCCTGTGTATTTTACTTGTAGTCTGTAGCAATTATATGCAATGCCCGTGAGCCTGTGTCAGATCTCATTCTTGTGTCCCCTTTGTCCTATCCCTTTTAATGTTCGTCCAATAATATTATGGACTATCAATTGAAATGTCACTTATGAGTATAAATTACCACCCTTTTCGCCTTTCGTGTAATGGTTTTATCTTGTATTTCAGGGGTGTTTACAGAACTTATACAGCAGATGCAAGTAAAAGGTGTGCAGGTAAGTCCTCATCTAATTTTATTGCTTACAATGTGATGGTCTTAGCTTGCAGTTGGTATCTCCTCACTTGAAACATTTTGTGATCTTGGCAATGCATCGAATCTTTATGAATATGTTTATAGCGGTTCTTTCATTTAGTTAGGGTTAGCATTTTTGAATATACCGTTATGATGACTTAATATGTTTTATCAGGTCGAGGAGTTGTATTCCCTAGACCTTGATTCCCTAAATAATCTAAGGTGAGTTGATGCTAGTTATATGTTTTAGTAACATAGCTATGCCATGGTGACAAATAGTTCAAAGTTTTATCCTAATAGAGCTAATACTACAACTACTAGTTCTTCTTTCTCATTTACAGGCCCGTTTATGGTTTGATTTTCCTATTCAAATGGCGGCCGGGGGAAAAGGATGACCGCCTTGTGATGAAGGATCCAAATCCTAACTTGTATTTTGCAAGTCAGGTTAGTTTGTGAAAGTTTGTTGTTATCGTGTTGAAACTCCATGTGCATAAGCTTTTATTTTCTCTTATGTGTGTCTTATCCTCTTTTAGGTTATCAATAATGCTTGTGCCACTCAAGCGATCTTGTCCATCCTTATGAACTCTCCGGATGTTGATATTGGCCCCGAACTATCGAAACTGAAAGAGTTCTCAAAGAATTTTCCGCCCGAGCTCAAAGGGTTAGCAATAAATAACAGCGAATCAATACGAACTGCCCACAATAGCTTTGCGAGGCCTGAGCCTTTTGTTCCTGAGGAGCAGAAGGCTGCTGGCAAAGACGACGACGTGTACCACTTCATAAGCTATATTTCTGTTGACGGTGTACTTTATGAGCTTGATGGGTTAAAGGAGGGACCCATTAGCCTCGGACAGTGCACTGGCGGGCAAGGCGACATGGATTGGCTGCAGTTGGTGCAACCAGTAATCCAGGAACGGATAGAAAGGTATGCCAAAAGCGAAATAAGGTTCAATCTTATGGCAATCATCAAGAACAGGAAAGAGATGTACACAGCTGAGCTCAAGGAGCTCCAAAAGAGGAGGGAGCGTATTCTGCAGCAGATAAACACCTTACAATCAGAGAGACCGGTCGACATTAGCAAATTTGAAGCACTAAACAAATCTCTTTCGGAAGTGAATTCAGGGATTGAGGCTGCCACCGAGAAGATTTTGATCGAGGAGGAAAAATTCAAGAAATGGAGAACCGAAAACATTCGCCGGAAACACAATTACATTCCCTTTTTGTTTAACTTTCTCAAGATTCTTGCTGAGAAGAAGCAGTTGAAGCCCCTTATTGAGAAAGCAAAGCAGAAGAAAGGAGGAACTCTGTGAAAGAATGGTGGTTGGTAACTGTAAAAGCGACTTGCGGATTCCTAATTTAATATACCAAATTTGAATGGGTTTAAATTATAACTTAGCTTTTTTTTTTTTTGCCCCTCGTTCTGTTAAAATAATGTGTTTTGCTGAGATGACCTGTCATGTTTCACCATTTAGTATTATTTCATGTCCACAGGTTTTGGATAAACCTACCTTAAAACTGATAACTTTTTGGGCTGTTTAACTAGCATAAACAAGGTATCAAAAAAATGTCATGTATTTAAGGTTTGTTTAGTTCGTTAATTTGAGTTTTTAATTTGAGTTCAGATGTGATTTTATATGAGAGTTTTTTACTGTAGTAAAAAAGTTAGAAGTGATTGTTTCTAGGAGTTTTTTACTGTAGCAAAACTTGAATTTTAAACTCGAATCGGTGAAATGAACGGGTTAGTGTCTTTCTATGTATTCTCTTACCATACTTTTAGATATGTATGGATACATAATTCGCTTTTACTATGAATATAGGGAAATAAAAAAGAAATGAGGTGCTGGAGGAGAAATTTATTGTTTTTGGTGGTACCAAGAAAGCTAAGGTCATGTGGAAAGCAATGGTGTTGCCTCTGCTTTGGGTTATTTGGATGGAAAGGAACAACATAATTTTTGAAGTTAAGGAAATGACTGTTGATATCTATGTACGGGCCTTATGAGATCCTCTCATAATAGAAAAGATTTTGGTTTTCTTAAGTTGTTTGGTGTTTGGTATGATAGGGGCGAAAAAATGAATTTACCTTTTTTATTTTTTATTAAAAAAATAAAACCAATGGGATGGAAAAGTTATTATTGTCAAAGTTCTCCTTTTACTCGAATATTTAGCAAGCACTTACTATTGGTGCCAAAAATTTTCCTCCCATAATGCACCCACTTTTATATGGACAAAATATAGTGGGACACACCAACTAATTTTTCCACTCAATTTTTCTAAATTTCCTTCTTACCAAATATCTCAACTTACCGATTTCCATTCTAAAATCTTTCCAGCTTGTTCTTTCCTTTCACTTTCCTTTAATACCAAACAGAGCATTGGGAATTTTCCTCTTTATCTAATATTCCCAGTTATACAAATCGTTGGGAAAAAAAGGAAGAAAAATTAAAAAATAAAAGAAATAAAGGTGTGAAAAAATATATGAAGCAAAAGATAAAAAAAAATTAAAAGAAAAACTTTGTCTGAAATGTTTTGCTGTTGAAGTTAAAATTTATGAAAATCACATGTAAAAAATGTTTGTGAAAAGAAACATTTGAGAATAAATTAATTATACAGGATAACTAAAAACTAATATTTTAAATAACCTTTAAAAAAGTATTTAAATGAGATGTATTTGAAAATATATAAAATCAAAAGCTAAAACATGTAATAAAAAAAAAAGATAAAGTAGTACAAAGAAGAAAAGAAAAAGAAAAGCTTTAAAAAAAGGAAAAAAAAAAAAAAAAAACCTAAGTAAAAAGTTTAAAAAAAAAATAGAGGGGCAATGAAATGGGCAGGGTTTGTCCCTGAGAAGCCTCCTTTTTTTTCCCCCTAGGGTCATCCTTCTAAGCCTGTATACAAAACAGAGTTTTTTTTTTTTTTTTTTTTTTTTTGAAAATGAAAATTACATTCCAAATCAGAAAATTACAATCACAAATTTAGACGCGAAATACCTGAGTGCAACTAGCAATTCAACCCCCGACCACAGAGGTTTGACTGAAACGATCAAGGGGCTAACACATGTATTGAGTTCCAACGAAAGAAAACCCAAGAGGCACACATTTAATTGAGCACAAAATTGGCTCTTTCAAACACACCACAAACACCGCAGAAGCCAGCAGATAACTCCGATCGGTCAAGATCGAGAGACCAAAAGCAGTAAGACATAACACAACACCGCATAGACACATGACATGCATGACATGCGGACAAAACAAAATGATAACACCGAATGGTGGGGAGACCACCTCCATTATTACAATAAAAACCCAACAAAGCAACCTAATTATCCTACTAACAACAAAGACACCGCGACTTTTATTTCATAAACACATAAATTAAAACACAAAGGTCCCAAATAACACCGATGGACTCTCCACGAAGCCGCCGACCACCACCAAGAGTGGGCAGGGGGACTGCAGCGTACCGAGCGAGCTGAAAAGGAGTCAAGCAATCACCGCTACCAAACGCCGCCAGTAAAGGAACAAGCCACACAAATGGAGCCGATGCCCCCACCACTCAGGGGAGAACCGAAGCACCGACCAAGAACTGACGCTTCCATCCGCCCCCAAGCTGCGACCACACCACTCCCTCCACTGTCATTGACCATTGAAACACAAAACAAACTATCTTGAGAGAGCTGGACATTGAGGAGACCTAATCACAATCACTCCACCACACCGGAACACCCAGTGCTAGTAGCCAAAAGCCCACCGGAAAAAACCTTACCAAAGCCTATATTTCCCTCCCATAGCTTAGCGTATTCAGAGCTTCACTGGAAAAGTACCACCCGTAGCATCAGAGCACCTTCCTATGGGCCAAGAGTCCGAAGGACCATCAGATTTCAGCCCTTAGATGTCCACTTTTTAAGCGGCACAAGAAAGTAACTAGAAGAAAAAGATAGAACCCTAACAGAGGGAGAGAGAATTTCCATGTTCAAAATTTTAGTAGCGTCTCCTATAAAAATTTGAATTTAAAAAAAATTTGTTGACAAATGTATTAGACTGATCAATATTGATCTATTTTATATATATATATATATATATATATATATATATATAAAAGAATCTCCTTATATTTATTTTCTAGAGGATTTCTCATCCTCTTCCCGGTGGTAGTATAGTTAAGAGTACCTCACTTTAAGATTATTTACACAAAACTTCTGCTCCAAATTTTTAAAGGATTCTTAGCGTTAAGTTTTCAAACTATTAATATGGTGACAATTTTGGTCCCCTATATTTTCTATGGATAATTAGTTTATTCATGTATTTATTTCTTTGGCAGTTCTGATCTCTTACCATAACAATAACGATTACTTTTAAAATTGAATAAATGTAATAACATATCGATCGCGTGATATACATGAAATTTTACAAAACGGTCATCTGAGGAGCAATATGTTATTCCATTATCTTCGATGCCCATGAAAGTGCTTGAAATTATAACATTTTAAGTAGAACGAAATTGTTTCTTTTTGAATTTCTAGTTTCTACGTGATGAGCACGCGACTATTTGTCGCGTACCACAAAAATTGAGAAACCAAAAGAACGATGATAGCACCCAAAAAACACTTTTACCTCAAAGGTTGGACCATAGGCTTGAAAAGAAATTTTACAAGAAGGTTATGTAAGAAGCAACACATTATCCTTAATGCCATGAAAAAGCCTTCAAATTACAATGTTTTGCACATAAAGTTATTCTTTTTATGAAATTTCAAGTTTCTACAGAATGGGCTTGCGATTGCTTCTAATCTCAGGCCCCGTTCAATTCGCTGATTCGAGTTTAGAATTCGAGTTTTACTACAGTAAAAAGCTCTCAGAAACAGTCACATCTAACTTTTTTACTACAATAAAAAGCTCTCACACAACATCACATCTCATCTCGAATTAAAAACTCAAATTAGCGAACTGAACGGGCTCCTCATCTCATCTCAAAAAGAACATTAATTACTGAGCTTATTCTTAAGTACGGTATAGAATATGAATTTTTACCTCTTACTCTTAGTTAATATCCTTTTTTACTTATAAAATTATTTGATTAAAAAAATATTAATTAAAAATAAAAAATAAAAATCCAGACTCATATATTTTAAGGGGGTATTTATCTCATTTTTCTCCACCAAATCCAAAACTTATCTTTAATATTTTATAGACATTAAAAAATAAATATAAAACCTTCAAAAATAAAAAATAGAAAGGAGTGGCCCTCCCATATATTAGGATTCAAACTATCCAACCAACTACTGAGGAATTGATGGTGGGGTCCACACACAATTTGTTAATATTACCAGGTGATGAACCGGGAACCTTGCAATCTCTTTCGGTTCCTTACTATAACCCACTACAAAAACTGCATTTCCTCCCTCTATCGTATTTCCCTATATAAACAATACCAAAACCTCATTAATCCAAATATTATCTTAACTTGCTCAGAGAAAATGGCTTTGAGGGCAACTGTAAGTACCTGAAAACTGAAATATTTGCTGAAAATATGTTCTCTAACAAATGCCAACACATATCACTATTGTAACCGCTTAATCGATCTCTTTGAATTTCTTTTTTCTTTTTCTTTTATTGATTTGATATTAAATAATGTGGGGAATATTTGGTGTAATGCAGAACTACTGGAGATCAATGCTTGCTCGGTTGGGATCAGACCGACCATTTGTAACCTCAACTGCTCCCAAACTGAAAACTTTTACGGCCACTTTTGATGCTGCCCATTCTGCACAATCTAACTTCAGGTCGAAAAAAAAAGGCTTTTTCTGTGTTTTTTTTTTTTTTTTTTTTTCTTTTATGCGCATTAAATGGAACAATATTATTATTTTTCATTTCCCATTTACATGTTTGGCTCCCAAAATTGCCACGTTCAAACAAAGACAAGGAGCCAAGTTGCATTTTCCTTTGTATCACCACGTATCACTCAGGCTTTTGTGATAGCCTGTAAACGGGAAGACTTTTCTGGGTGGCCAAACAACAAGCATATATAGATCACCTCTTGTTCTGCTTTGTGTCAGATTTTGGGTGTAAGCATATATAGGTCCTCTCTCCTTAGTTGAATTATTATGAGGTACAATCATGATGCATATCTCAGATGTCATTCATATATGTGTAAATATACACTTGTGTGTGCATTATTTTTTAGAGCAGTTTGATGGTTGCCAACTATAATGAGGTTCCTGTTTATTGAGTTTTAGCGAACATTCTTATTAGTGTATGTGAGCCTCTATATTAACACCATAAGAGGATATGATAGCGCTAATGACTCTTTTTCTGAACTCTTTTTTTATTAGAAGTAAATATATAAATAGTGGGATTCACCTGTAGGGTTCTCCTCCCGACTCTCAAGATCGAGAAAGAAAATTTTGTGTTTTCTGCATGTTTTTATTTTATAGAAATTGGTAAATATTATGTTAGTAGTGTGCGCTTTTGAACATCATATTAAAATTGTGCGTGAATTTAATAAGATCACGTGCTAGAAAGACAACGAAAAAAACGTGGCTACTATTAGGTTTCCTTTTTAAGGCCAATTCCTCTAGCTATTTACATACATGCACCAATTGTTATTGTGACTTGTTTTGGGATTGCAGGGCACTAGCAATGAAGGGAGAGTTTGCTCCGATTTATATGGTGATGGGAATGGTGGTGGTGGCTGTGACGATCGCTACGCACACCGCGAAGCAGCAACTCTTGCATTCTCCCGCTGTCAACATAAACAAGAAGAAAAGAGAGACCATGCCTGAGGTGGATGACCCTGATGGTGTAATTAGCTCTGCGGACAAGTTTGTGAACAAATCTTTTCTTAGGAAGGTGGCTCACATCCAGGACCACAACCCTACCCTACGCGACCCCGTCCGACCCAACCCTTTTACTCGGTATGTACTCGGAATGTTGAGATACGAAAATTCTAAATTAAGCATTTTCATATCATGTTGTACATATCACCTACATTTTACAGATCATGGTAAAAATTTCCCTTAACACGATTTTTAAGTGGAGATTTAACACAATTTAATATATGAGATAGTTTGAATAGAGTAATAGATGAAGCATTTCTGAAAATACTACGTGAAACACGACATTTTGATAAAGCGTATGAGATGTTTATTATTATTATTATTATCCCATAAAATAATCAATATGTTGAATTTTTGTGTGTTAAAAAAAAGTGATTCAAGTTATTTATAACTTAAAAAAAACTAAATGAGTATTATATGATTTTAATTTTCTTTTTCAGGCCTCGAAATGCAGAGACACTTAAAACTGTTGGAGTGGATCCAAGTCGCCATATTTAATTGACGAATTTCATGTCACTAAACAATCTGATTCGTGTCTATCAGATGTCCTCAAATGATAATATTATTATCATACTGTACATATTAATTCAAAAACATTAGACACAAAAAAAATCTAAATAAATCCCTTCAGCCCTCTCTCACTCTAATCCACAATATTCTAGAGTGAAATCAAAGCAGAGAGGCTCTGTTTTTTCCCCTGTTTCTTGGTTTCCCATATTAATTTGAATAAAAATAGAGAGACACTTGCTTTTTTCTTTTGTTCTAATATACTTGTCAATTGTTGAACCTCGTCCATTAGTAGTGAGATAGATAAAGAACTACAGCAAAGCAGATTATGACACTACCTACAAATCCAAATGGAAAAAAAAATATATATATATTGAAATAAATTAGACTTCAAAGGGAAGATTTTAAGGATTAATGTGGTTGTTAGAATTAGTTTGTTTTGTGTGCTTAGTACCATGAATTCTGCGTAGATGGTGCCCTAGATAGCACGGAAGGTGACAAAGCCGGGGGTGGGTGCCAGGGATCCAATATTCCCGGCCGCGGATTCATTCCTCCGTCCTGCAAATAAAAATTTGATTGGCAACAATCAAAAGAACAAGAATCACAAAATCATAGTTCTGATAGCCAGAATTTCTTTTTTTTTTTCCCTTGTCATTTGGTAAGGTGTAACACGTTGTGGTGTCAATTGCAAGTGCATGATATCGTTAACCAGCAATAAAAAGTGAGTTTAAAAGTATTGTTCCCACGAAAATAATATATTCATTAAGTACTAAAATTAGATAATTTTAATTTTATTTGAGTAAATGAAAAGATGAATTTTGATTAATTTTACAAAATTAAAATTTAAAAAAACAACCAAATTTAAAAATAATAAAATAAAAATAAAATTATTTTTTAAAATGACAAGACAATGATAAAAACAATGATTATGAAAATGATGGGAATCATGATTTTATCAATATTAATCGAATTTAATTTATTTAAAAAATTATTGTGATTTTGAGATCTTTACTATGTTGATAGTTAAATTCTCTTATATTTTATGTACTCTTTCTCAAGTTATACATAAAATATACTACATAAAAAGAAAAAAAAAACTCATTATATCTCTATGTGAATTAAATTACAAAATATTCATTAAGATTAAAGGATTCAAAAATGACCACATAAAAATAGATAGATATATCTCTATACTATCTCAGAATTAATGGTATTTATTTCAGAGTTATGTCACAAAAATCTCCTCTCGATTTCATTTTGATCCTCAGTTCATTCAAAATGTTGATCAGAAATTTTGAAAGCATTATGTCCAGAAATAAATACGTCAACACAAGTATGGCAATCACAATAACGTTTACACAGATTACATCCTCATAATATGTGTCACGCCTCCCAAACGGGGTGGGTGACGTGAAGCTCGATTAGGGGTTAATAAAGCAGATCTCCAGACGAGCCCCACTCGACTGTATTAAAATATAAATAAATTACCGAAGAATCTCGAGCCTCTGACAACACACAGGGCTCCACCCCACAGGACATACAGTATCGTACATATATGAACATGTAAATAATCATTACAACAGACATCAACCACAGTCTAGTTAATCCAAATATTTCAAGAGTTTACAGAATTCTCAATTCCTTACATTTTATTCCAGAGGATGATCACAATCCTCACTTGATTCCAATAGCAGCACAACTCAGCTGCTCCATAGCAAATATTCAGCTACTGTGCACCGCTCCTAGAATCTCCTGGGAGGGGTTTAATACATTTAAAAGAGAAAACGTGAGCGAAAGGCCCAGTAGGATATAATTTGAAATAAACGTTATAAATAAATGAATAATAAGTGAGCGAGGGAATAGATAAATGAATAAGTAAATAAAATAAGACATTCAGTTCCAACAGACAGCCGGAACCTCACATCCTTTTTCTCAAAGGAAATATAACTGAAAATAATCGTTTTACAGGCTTCAACAAGTAATTAGTACAAATTACTTACCTAACCAAGTGCCTCGCCTACCCGGACCGAGTTTCGGGTTTTGCCCCTGAGGACGCACTATCCGCATCCTATCTAGGCTTACAGCAATAGACTCCCTTACCAGTTCACAAGATCTCTTTGCTTAAAAAATAATTCATTAACATTCTGAAATCGTTAATATGACCCCACGAACTACTCAAGCCGCGGGCCCCATGACTGGACAGCCATGAGGTTCCATGACTGGACAAGCTGTGGATTTCCTGGGACAAGCCATGAGGTTCCATGAACTAAACAAGCCATGGTTTTCAAAGAGTTTTTCTTACGCAAACCAACCCCTTTCTTTAAAACATTTCCAAGGCCAAAATCTTTTTTGAAAACAGGCTCACAAGGAAAAGGGATAGAAATCCTACCTCGCACTATCAAACCTGGAACTAGCGTTGCCTTTTCCGGCTTCTGCTTCCTCAAACCCCTTCAGTCTGAATCCTCAGCGATCACTGATACAAGATAACACTTTAGGATTAACTCTCACTCCTAAAGCAGTCCAAATCTCAATTATGTACCAAGATTTTTAATTAGTGTTCCCTAATCCATTTTCATGTTTTAAATTATCATTCCAAGGGTTTTCAATCTCAAATCAAGGATTAAAGATGCTAATCCATTTATCTCAAGTCCCCAAATGAAGCTAATTTGGGTTCTCCCCAAAAACAGGGGTCAAAACAGCATTTTCAGGCCAAACAGGGTCAAACCCGTGTGCACCGGTCGATCGGTGACAGAGTAGTGCAACACTACTGGTCGACCGGTAGTGTGCACACCGGTCGACCGGACCGGTCGACCGGTCAGCCTGCAATCTAGTCGACTCCGTAGGTCGACCGGTTTCCATGTGATCCGGTCAACCGGACAGGTCGACCAGTGGAATCAGCTGCGCGAGAGAAGCTCGCGGAAACCAGTCCAAAAACCTACAAATCCAGTCCCAAATCGAGATATTTCAAAGGGAAACCACTAGATCTGGGTTCTAGGTCCTAAAAGAAGTCCAAAGAACCCAAGATCTCCAATTTCTACTCTAGTTTTATTCAAAAACCATCAAAATCCGGTTTGAACCAAAACTAAGTTTTGAAATTCACTAAAAGGAGATTCAAGAGAGGTTCTTTCAGTAATCTTACCTCGAATCCTTCTCTTGACGTTGAAAACTTCTTTAAATCTTTCATTGGTTCAAGATCCGTTTGATTTGGGACACAAATAAGAGAGAGAGAGAGAGAGAGAGAGAGAGAGCACGGGAGAGTGAGAGAGAGTGAGATGCACGTGAAAGGAAAGGAAGAAAAGAAAAAGAAAAAGAAAAGGAAAGAAAATGGACAAGTGTCAATATGTTAAAAGAGCAGTCCAGAAATGCGCCCATACACACTTCTGGGTTAAAATAAACTACTGAGAATAATTTAAATACCTTGGAACTATTTAAACTCACACGTATCAGAAACATTTATTAATCAAAACTCAATTAATTAAATCAGATTAGGCACACTAATAATCTCAATTACCTTAATTAATCTCAATTAATTCTTCAGGGTGTTACAGCTCCACCCCCCTTAGGCAATTCCGTCCCTGAAATTAAAGCCTACCTCAAAGTGTGAACAGATGCGGATACAGCTCCTGCATCGTCGTTTCAAGATCCCATGTTGCTTCCTTAACTCCATGGTGCTGCCACAACATATTCACTAGGGGAATCTCACGATGATGCAGACTCTTTATTTTCCGGTCAACGGGGCTGACCCGGGTCTGTGGGCAGTACCGGGGCAGTCCCGGGGCTTCCCGTGGCTCTACCGGGGCTGCCCCAGCGCTGTCTCGGGGCTGTCCCCGGGCTGTACCGGGGCTGTCCCAGGGCTATCCTGGGTTTGTCCAGGGGATGTCCTGGGGATGTCCCGGGGCGGACCCAAGGCTGTCCCGGGGCTGCCCCAGGTTTGTCCCGGGGATGTCCGGGGGCTGTCCCAGGGC
>NW_010363912.1:42338-46617 GCF_000414095.1 Morus notabilis | reverse complement strand
CCGGGGCGGTCCCGGGGCTGTACCGGGGCTGTCCCGGGCATGACCCGGGGCAATCCTGGGCCTTTCCCGGGGCTGTCCCGGGGCTGTACTGGGGATGTCCCGGGATTGACCCGAATTTGTCCAGGGGATGTCCCGGGGGTGTCCCGGCGCTGCCCCGGTGTTGCCACGGGCCTGTCCCGGGCCCGACCCAGGGTTGCCCCGGGCCTGTCCCGGGGCTGTCCCAGGGCTGACCCAAGGCTGTCCCGGGGTTACCCCGGGGCTGTCCCGGGGTTGTACCGGGGCTGACCCGGGGATGTCCTGTGGCTGTACCGGGGCTATCCCAGGGCTGTCGCAGGGCTGACCCGGGGCTGTCCCGGATTTGTCCCGGGGCTCCCGAGGCTGTCTCGGGGCTGTCCCGGGGCTGACCCGGTGTTGTCCCGTGGCTGTCCCGGGGCTGGCCCGGTGCTGTCCCGGACTTTCCCAAGGCTGACCCGGGGCTGTACCGGGGCAGTCCCGGGGCTGACCCGGGGCTGTCCCGGGTCTGTCCCGGGACTAACCCGATGTTGTCCCGGGGCTGTATCGGGGCTATCCCAGGGCTACCCCGGGAATGTCCCGGGGCAGTCCCGGGGCTGTCCCGTGGCTCCAATGATGCTACCCCAGGGCTGTCCCGGGGATGTCCCGGGGCTGTACCGGGGCTATCCCGGGGCTGTACCAGGGCTGTCCCGGGGCTGCCCCGGGGTTGTCTCAGGTTTGTCCCGGGGCTGACCTGGGGCTGTCCCGGGTTTGTCCAGGGGCTGTACCGGGGCTGGCCAGAGGATGTCCCGTGGCAGTCCCGGGGCTATCCCGGGACTGCCCCGGGTCTGTCCCGGGGCTATCCCGGGGTTGTCCCGGGGCTCTCCAGGGGCTGTACCGGGCCTGTCCTGGGGCTGACCCAGGGCTGCCCCGGGGCAGTCCCTGTGCTTTCCCGGGGCTGCCCCGTGGCTATAGCTGCCCCGAGACTGTCCTGGGGATGTCGCAGGGCTGTACCGGGGTTGTCCTGGGGCTATCCCGGGGCTGACCTGGGGCTGTCCCGTGTCTGTCCCGGGGCTTTCCCGGGGCTGGCCCGATGCTGTCCCGGGGCTACCCCGGGAATGTCCCGGGGTTGTACCGAGGCAGTCCCGGGGCTGACCCGGGTCTGTCCCGTGGCTCTAACGCGGCTGCCCCAGGGCTGTCCCGGGGCTGTCCCAGGGCTGTACCGGGGCTGTTCCGGGGCTAACCCGGGGATGTCCCGGGTCTGTCCCGGGGCTATCTCGGGGCTGTCCCGGGGCCGTATGAGGGCTGTCCCGGGGCTTCCCCGGGGCTGTCTCGGGTTTGTCCCGGGACTGGCCTTGGGCTGTCCCGGGTTTGTCCAGGGGTTGTACCGGGGTTGACCCGAGGATGTCCCGTGGTAATCCCGGGGCTGTCCCGGGGCTGGCTCGGAACTGCCCCGGGTCTGTCCCGGGGCTCTCCAGCGGCTGTACCGGGCCTATCCCGGGGCTGACCCGGGCTGTACCGGGGCGGCCCCGCGGCTGTACCGGGGCGGCCCCGCGGCTGTACCGGGGCGGCCCCGCGGCTGTACCGGGGCGGCCCCGCGGCTGTACCGGGGCGGCCCCGCGGCTGTACCGGGGCGGCCCCGCGGCTGTACCGGGGCGGCCCCGCGGCTGTACCGGGGCGGCCCCGCGGCTGTACCGGGGCGGCCCCGCGGCTGTACCGGGGCGGCCCCGCGGCTGTACCGGGGCGGCCCCGCGGCTGTACCGGGGCGGCCCCGCGGCTGTACCGGGGCGGCCCCGCGGCTGTACCGGGGCGGCCCCGCGGCTGTACCGGGGCGGCCCCGCGGCTGTACCGGGGCGGCCCCGCGGCTGTACCGGGGCGGCCCCGCGGCTGTACCGGGGCGGCCCCGCGGCTGTACCGGGGCGGCCCCGCGGCTGTACCGGGGCGGCCCCGCGGCTGTACCGGGGCGGCCCCGCGGCTGTACCGGGGCGGCCCCGCGGCTGTACCGGGGCGGCCCCGCGGCTGTACCGGGGCGGCCCCGCGGCTGTACCGGGGCGGCCCCGCGGCTGTACCGGGGCGGCCCCGCGGCTGTACCGGGGCGGCCCCGCGGCTGTACCGGGGCGGCCCCGCGGCTGTACCGGGGCGGCCCCGCGGCTGTACCGGGGCGGCCCCGCGGCTGTACCGGGGCGGCCCCGCGGCTGTACCGGGGCGGCCCCGCGGCTGTACCGGGGCGGCCCCGCGGCTGTACCGGGGCGGCCCCGCGGCTGTACCGGGGCGGCCCCGCGGCTGTACCGGGGCGGCCCCGCGGCTGTACCGGGGCGGCCCCGCGGCTGTACCGGGGCGGCCCCGCGGCTGTACCGGGGCGGCCCCGCGGCTGTACCGGGGCGGCCCCGCGGCTGTACCGGGGCGGCCCCGCGGCTGTACCGGGGCGGCCCCGCGGCTGTACCGGGGCGGCCCCGCGGCTGTACCGGGGCGGCCCCGCGGCTGTACCGGGGCGGCCCCGCGGCTGTACCGGGGCGGCCCCGCGGCTGTACCGGGGCGGCCCCGCGGCTGTACCGGGGCGGCCCCGCGGCTGTACCGGGGCGGCCCCGCGGCTGTACCGGGGCGGCCCCGCGGCTGTACCGGGGCGGCCCCGCGGCTGTACCGGGGCGGCCCCGCGGCTGTACCGGGGCGGCCCCGCGGCTGTACCGGGGCGGCCCCGCGGCTGTACCGGGGCGGCCCCGCGGCTGTACCGGGGCGGCCCCGCGGCTGTACCGGGGCGGCCCCGCGGCTGTACCGGGGCGGCCCCGCGGCTGTACCGGGGCGGCCCCGCGGCTGTACCGGGGCGGCCCCGCGGCTGTACCGGGGCGGCCCCGCGGCTGTACCGGGGCGGCCCCGCGGCTGTACCGGGGCGGCCCCGCGGCTGTACCGGGGCGGCCCCGCGGCTGTACCGGGGCGGCCCCGCGGCTGTACCGGGGCGGCCCCGCGGCTGTACCGGGGCGGCCCCGCGGCTGTACCGGGGCGGCCCCGCGGCTGTACCGGGGCGGCCCCGCGGCTGTACCGGGGCGGCCCCGCGGCTGTACCGGGGCGGCCCCGCGGCTGTACCGGGGCGGCCCCGCGGCTGTACCGGGGCGGCCCCGCGGCTGTACCGGGGCGGCCCCGCGGCTGTACCGGGGCGGCCCCGAGGCTGTACCGGGGCTGACCCGGGGTTGTCCCGGGGCTGTACCGGTTCTGTCCTGGGGTTGTACCGGGACTGTCCCAGGGCTCTCCCGGTGTTGTCCCGTGGCTGTACCGGGGTTGCCCCAGGACTTTCTCGGGGCTGTCCCAGGGCTGTACCGGGGTTCCCCAGGAGTTTCCCGGGGTTGTACCGGGGCTATACCGGGGCTTCCCCGAGGCTGTTCCGGGGCAGTCCCGGGGCAGGCCCGGGGCTGTACCGGGGCTGCCCCGGGGTTGTACCGGGGCTGCCCCGGGGATTTCCCGGGCTGTACCGGGGATGTCCCGAGGTAGTCCCAGGGTTGTACCGGGACTGCCCCGAGGCTGTCCCGTGGGTTTCTCGACGTTGTACCGGGGATGCCCCGGGGCTGTCCGGGGGCTATACCGAGGCTGTATCGAGGCTTTAATAGGGCTGACCCGAGACTGTCCCGGGGTTGTACCGGGGCTGCCCCGGGGCTGTCCCGGGTCTGTCCTGGGGCTGTACCTGGGCTGTCCCAGGGCTGCCCCGGGGTTGTCCCGTGGCTATACTGGGGTTGCCCCAGGACTTTCCCGGGGTTACCCGGGGCTGTCCCGGGGCTGTACTGGGGCAATACTGGGGTTGTTCCGGGGCAGGCCCGGGCTGTACCGGGGTTGCCCCGGGGCTGTCCGGGGGCTGTCCTGGGACTGTACCGGGGCTGCCCCGAGGATATCCCGGGGCTGTCCCCGGGCTGCCCTGTGGCTTTCCCGGGGCTTTAACGGGGCTGTACCGGGGATGTACCGGAGTAGTCCCGGGACTGTACCGGGACTGTCCCGGAGCTGTCCTGTGCCTTTCCCGGGGCTGTACCGGGGCTGCCCCGGGGTTGCCCAGGGGCTGTCCCGTGGCTGTACCCCCAAGGCTGTCCCGGGGCTGTATCGGGGCTATACCGAGGCTGTCCCGAGACTGTACCGGGGTTGTCCAGAGACTGTCCTGGGGCTGGCCCGGGGTTGTACCGGGGCTAACCCGGGGCTGTACCGGGGTTGACCCGGGGTTGTTCCGGGGCTGTACCGGGTCTGTCTCGGGGCTGTACCGAGGATGTCCCAGGGCTGCCCCGGGGCTGTCCCGGGGCTGTACTGGGGGTGG
>NW_010363912.1:39618-40782 GCF_000414095.1 Morus notabilis | reverse complement strand
GCCCGGGGCTGTCCCGGGGCTGCCCCGGGGTTGTACCGGGGCTGCCCCGGGGATTTCCCGGGCTGTACCGGGGATGTCCCGAGGTAGTCCCAGGGTTGTACCGGGACTGCCCCGAGGCTGTCCCGTGGCTTTCTCGACGTTGTACCGGGGATACCCCGGGGCTGTCCGGGGGCTATACCGAGGCTGCAATGGGGCTGACCCGAGACTGTCCCGGAGTTGTACCGGGGCTGCCCCGGGGGTGTCCCGGGTCTGTCCTGGGGCTGTACCTGGGCTGTCCCAGGGCTGCCCCGGGGCTGTCCCGTGGCTATACTGGGGTTGCCCAGGACTCTCCCGGGGTTACGTCCCGGGGCTGTACTGGGGCTATACCGGGGCTGTTCCGGGGCAGGCCCGGGCTGTACCGGGGCTGCCCCGAGGATATCCCGGGACTGTCCCCGGGCTGCCCCGTGGCTTTCCTGGGGCTTTCACGGGGCTGTACCGGGGATGTACCGGAGTAGTCCCGGGGCTGTACCGGGACTGTCCCGGAGCTGTCCTGTGCCTTTCCCGGGGCTATACCGGGGCTGCCCTGGGGTTGCCCTGGGGCTGTCCCGTGGCTGTACCGGGGTTACCCCAAGGCTATCCCGGGGCTGTACCGGGGCTATACCGAGGCTGTCCCGGGACTGTACCGGGGTTGTCCCGAGACTGTCCCGGGGCTGGCCCGGGGTTGTACCGGGGCTAACCCGGGGCTGTACCGGGGTTGACCCGGGGTTGTTCCGGGGCTGTACCGGGTCTGTCTCGGGGCTGTACCGAGGATGTCCCAGGGCTGCCCCGGGGCTGTCCCGTGGCTATACTGGGGTTGCCCCAGGACTTTCCCGGGGTTGCCCTTGAGCTGTACCGGGGTTGCCCCAGGACATTCCCGTGGCTGTACCGGGGCTTCCCCGAGGCTGTTCCGGGGCTTTCCCGGGAGCGGGGGCTTTCCCGGGACTGTCGGGGGCAGGCCCGGGGTTGTACCGGGGCTGCCCGGGGCTGTCCGAGGGCTGTACCGAGGCTATACCGGCGCTTCCCCGAGGCTGTTCCGGGGTTGTCACGGGGCTTTCCCGGGGCTGTCCTGGGGCTGTACCGGGGTAGTTCCAGGGTTTTACCGGGACTGCCCCGGGACAGCCCCGGCTGTCCCGGGGCTTTCCCGGG
>NW_010363912.1:35075-35225 GCF_000414095.1 Morus notabilis | reverse complement strand
CATAAATAATCATGGAATTTTCATCGATATTCATAAAATATTCACAAATATATACACATAAAAATGATGAATAAACTCTTTTATTAAATAAATAATAAATATCCTATTACATCTTATGCTTCTAGGACACCATTCCCAACAATCTCCCAC
>NW_010363912.1:34239-34962 GCF_000414095.1 Morus notabilis | reverse complement strand
TGCTGCTTCACAAGCGGCTACACATTAACTCTTAATGATAGAATTAGCAATCACACTTTGCCAACAACCTTTCTTGTCATGACTCCTTCACCTAGTATGAACATAGATTTGGATGTTGACTCTCAAAATTCATGCATGACTCATAGTCAAAGTCTATGTATCACGCGAAAGACAACTCTTTCACTAACTAAACTATCTTATAGTTTCTTGTTTTCCTCATACACTTAAGGATACACTACATGACAACCCAATAATCGAATCTTGAGTTCAACTGACAACGACTGACCACTCCCACTGAATATCAGATATTCGGGCATGTAATGAATAAGAACATATTCTTTTCTTTCATTTGAAACATCTTGGTTTTGATCAAATCCATAAGACTTAATAGCCTCATCAAACCTGATGTTCCATGATCTAGAAGTTTGTTTCAATCCATAAATGGATCTCTACAACTTGTAGACTTTCTGCTCTTAGTCTTTCTCTATGTAACCCTCTGACTGATCGATTTAGATGGTTTCCTCAAGATAGCTATTCAGAAACGTTGTCTTGACATCCATCTGTCATATCTCATATTCAAAATATGTTGTTATGGCTAAGAGTATGCGGATGGACTTAAGCATGGCCACCGGTGAGAGAGTTTCCTCATAGTCAACTCCCTCTTTCTGGGTGTAACCCTTAACCACTAGCCTTGCTTTATAAGTCTCCACTTTTCCATCCGCT
>NW_010363912.1:32967-34119 GCF_000414095.1 Morus notabilis | reverse complement strand
CCTTATCAAAATCATCCATCGTAGCCTTAAAGGTCAACGGATCCTCCTTACCATCATCAGCAGTGACGATCTGTGCTTCCTCAGTATACCGGTCAGGTAACTTGCTTACCCTCCCACTATGACGAGGTGCCACAAGAGTTTGATTACGAATCATAGTCTTATCTCTTAGCGTTCCAACAATTCTTGTCGGTTGTGGTCCAATCTTATTAGAAAGTAACTTTTCCAAAACTGCTTTACTTCTGGGCTTGATAACTATCATATAGTCATGCTCTAGAAATGTGGCGTTTGTCGATACAAATACCTTTTGATTCTTGTGACTATATAAAAGAATCATTCTCTTGTCCCCATTGCATATCCCACAAATATGCATATTTCTGATCTTGGTTCTAACTTCCCAGTTTATTGTTTCATCACATGAGCCGAACACCCCCCCTGTTTTTCAACTTCTGCTCAGAATTCTCTAAACTTTCTAAAAGTTTCAGATTTCCGTTGCATTAGGTAAACATAACCATATCTCGAATAATCATCAATAAAAGTGATGAAATATTCGTAACCTCCTTTATCTTAGACGTTTAACGGTCCACATACATCCAAATGTATTAGCTGAAGAGGTTCTGTGACTCTTTCTCCTTTCGACATGGAAGGCCCTGTGGTCATTTTTCCTCCCATACAAGATTCATAGGCTGGAAGCTTACTAACTTTTAGTTCACGTAAAGGACCATCCTTTACTAGTAGGCTAATATGACCAAGTCTAAGATGTCACATATATGTGTTATTTATCGTGAGAGATCCTTTGCTTCTTATTCTTAGGTTCGGCAACTTTTGAACATTTCAACATTATGCAGTGAGCCAGGCATCGGTTTAAATAGTGTAAACCTTTTTTCAAATATCCAAAACAAATATCGGAACCATTCCGAAAGATGTGGACTAGATAATTATTAAAGGCAATTGTTCAAATAATTTGGAATTTGAAATCAAATTTCTCTTTATGCCTGGAGGGAAATAAGCATTGTTCACAATAAGGTATTTTCAAATTGAATTCTAACTTCTCCCACTGCCTTTGTCGATACCCTCGCGTTATTCCCACCATCGTGTAGTCTCAGACGGCAAATTCTTTGTAGAAATTCATATTGTGTCTGTGTCCTTGTTCCA
>NW_010363912.1:12881-31993 GCF_000414095.1 Morus notabilis | reverse complement strand
GCTGCCCCGGGGTTGTCCCGGGGCTATCAACGCACCCTTTGTCTTGGATTCAAGTCCCAGCTATAACTAAAAGGAAATTAATCTTTGTATGATCGCCAACTAGACTCGTTCAAATTCTTATTATATGCAGAAACTGGGATCACTGCTAGAAGGGAGTTACTAGGCTTTGGTGAGGACATTCACTTATTCAAGGAATACTTTTTCTGTGAGAAAATGGATTTCTCCAATGTGGGCAATTTTGGCTTTGGGAGTGCAATAGAAAGTCCAAATATGTTGAGCAATTTCATCGAACAATCAGAACAAGAACATCAGCTGCAATTGCCACAAATTGGATTGCCACCACTAGAGGAGGAGAATATTGGAGAGTGCGGCATTTTGGGGGCTGTAAGAGATGGAATTGTTGACGAATTGTTCAAGATTGACAATAGTTCTACTCAGGTGGTATTCCGTGAAGAGGATCTAGATGAATTCTTCTATTCAAGTGCTTATTTTGCATATCAAGACTATTTGCTTGCTTTTCTAGTTTTCTTAGTACTTATTCACCTATCCTTAAACCGATAAGCATTATTATTCTCAGTACTTTTAAAGTCATTTCTTTAGAGACAAGCAAGCCTTCATGAACTTCAAATTTCGTTTTATGATGGATTCATGAACTTAGAATTTTGATTTTCCATGGTTGTGAAATGGTTTGGCAGCAAAACCAAATCAAGATCTTAAACTTACAATGATTTTAGACTCTTGTTCATGTTGGTGGTTCATTTGAAGGAGTTGATGGTCTTGATTTTTTTTTCCTCTTACAATGTTTGATATGTATGAATATTTTTCCTGGACTAGCTAGGACAATTGGCAGAGCTTTTATAAGCCAGTTTTTGGCTTCCTGAACTCATAAGCAGCTTTTAGTTTCAGAGATGCTTAGTTGAAATACCAGAAGAGCTTCTTGGGAAGCTTTTTCAAGAGAAGCCAAACC
The DNA here is from genome assembly GCF_000414095.1 of Morus notabilis. Taxonomy (NCBI): domain Eukaryota; kingdom Viridiplantae; phylum Streptophyta; class Magnoliopsida; order Rosales; family Moraceae; genus Morus; species Morus notabilis. The sequence goes on along the minus strand of NW_010363912.1, from coordinate 31,026 downwards.
TGTATACATGGCTTCTCCTAGAAGAGTTTCTAATTAAAAAACAGCAAGTTACTTTAGAGTTTCAAATAACATTTTTATTTTTATTTTTATTTTTATTAATGAACAAAAAATCTCATGTAAATGTTCTAGAAAGTTCTTTTTAAAATTTTTTTCCAAATAATTACTTAAAAGCTGGAGCCTTTTTCTGCTCTCTTCAACTATATTTAAATTGTAAGCAGGCTCTTCTTTAACTATATTTAAATTGTAAGCTTTTTGATGTGACAAGATAATAGAAAGACAAGATAACAATCATTCAATACTTTTAAGATGGAGATCAAAATACCCCATCATTAGTTGGGATATCCAAAGATGAATTAGAATGACCACATATACCCAAGAAAGAAAAGGATTCAAGAATTTCGACACTAGAATCTCAAACTTTTTTTTTCATTTAGAAACATTGATTCTGAAATGTCCAATCATTGATAATATTATATGTATGTACGCGTGTAGTTTTTTAGAAGAATGTGCATTCTAAGTTTTTCGGACCCTATTTTATCCATATGCTTGCTCTTTAAATTAATAAATATTCATTTATCGATAAATTAATAACCCCATTAAAATAATACTTTTTCTTAGTCCCGATAATAATATTTTATGGAGGTTTTACTCTTTTTTTTAAAAGAATTTGTTAATGTAATTTTAGTTAAAATGAAAATCTAGTGATAATGCCTAAGAAGAATCACTTTACAAGTTATACATGATTACAAAAAAATTCAAACTATTGCTTAAACAAGAATAAAACTATATAATTTCATAAATAATCAATAATCGGAAACAACATGATCTATTTACAACCGAAAAGATAGAGAAAGTAAAGTATTAGAAGGCAGTAATTCTAAGGAAATAGGAATCTCTCAAATTTTCATGTTCGGTACAAAAATTACAACTTTTCATTTCTAGACAAGTCTAGATTCACTTATCCCATTTCGAGATAGTCTAAAACCCATACAACATAATTATTAAAGATTTATCGCATACCAAATGCCCTTTAAATATTGTGACGAAGTAATAATCATAATCATGGCTGATGAATAATTGCTCTAGTACTATTCCCAAGAGGATCAATCTTCTGACAACTAACAATGTTAGTCACGAATGAGTGGCAACTCGTGATGAGGTCGAAAGCGAAGAGGGAGAAGAGAATGAAGAGAAGCAAGAGGGCGATGAAGGCATCCCAGTTCCTGGAAGTCGGATGCCTCTTGCCATGATGATGATCTGCGCCGCCCTAGTCATTGACATGCTTCATTTTCTTGATTGCCTCTACTATAAAATACAACAAACAAGAAACCACTCCTAAATCAATTATCACCTTTGTCCCATATTTGCATGTGTTTTTCATGCGCTCGTCGTAAGTCCCAGATTTGCCTTCGTTAGTATTTATGATATTCATAATGTGATATAGAATTGTTAGTGGTAATGGTAATCAAGGCCATTACTTGAGGCAACTATGTAAGGCTCCTTATTTTTAGGAAATGCATAACTGAACCCACATAAAAATCTTAAAATGTTGAAAGTGATTAATCCTTTTAATTAGTCCTCAACCTGTTTCGGTAACATTTATATCACTACGTTTATTATTATTTTAAATTTAAATGTATAATTAATAGATTTATCTTGAGAAAAATATTATATATAATATCCGAAGTTTGCTAAAGTTTTTTTTTCTAATTATCTTCCAAGTTGTAACATAAATATTTTTAAATCTTGTTCGATTAATTATCTGGTTGAAAAAAAAAAACTAAAGAGAAAAGAATATCCCCTGATAATTATTGAACTAGTGAACATATGCGATATTAACTTTCTAATACTTACACCTAAAAATTCCTCTATGGAAATCCTCTATGAACTCCAACGTTGAATGTTGATCATATTTTTTTCTAAAGAGTTTTTTCTTAAGAGTCTAAAAGTAAAAGAATATTCAATTAATTTTTAATTGTTTTACGTTTTCTTTTTTTTGTTTTTGTTTTAATTTCGTAAGTATATGTGATTAGTTATACCGTTTACTTAAACTAGTCAAAAACGCGCGCAGACATTTAAAACAACAATTATACAAATTGCCGAAAAAAGAAAGGATGAAAAAAAATAAGAACAAAATATTATTTTAAATAACCATAAAAAAGTATTTACAGGGATATATTTGAAAATATATAAAAATTAAAAGATGTAATAAAAAAAGATAAGGGAGGTAAAAAGAAGAAATTGAAAAAAAAAACTAAAAGAAAAAATTAAAAAGAAAAAAGAAAAAAGGAAAACAAATCTAAAAAAAAAAGATGTAATAGAAAAAGATAAGGGAGGTAAAAAGAAGAAATTGAAAAAAAAAACTAAAAGAAAAAATTAAAAAGAAAAAAGGAAAACAAATCTAAAAAAAAAGAGAGAAAAAAAAGAGGAGACCGGCAACGGGGGACAATGAACGGCCTCCTTATCAAACGAGTTCTCTCTTTTAAAAAGAAAACAAAATTCCTTAAACTTCTCGCATGTACCCATAATTCTCTAGAATTGGGGGCTTAAACAACTACAATCACAAATGTCATTTTTGTAATAATTGTATTGACTTTACATCTAAGTCCGACCCCTCCATATTTCATTACAACAGTGAGATTCTACAGTTCAATAATGTTAGTTTAATTTGTTAGATCTTTTGGTGTGTTTGTGGTTATTAGAGTTTGAGATGAACTAGAGTTACTCTTATCAAATACTAGTCAAATGGACAATAACAAATAAATTACAAAAATGGAATGAAGAAAAATTTACAAAAAAAGTGATAGGAGATATACTATGAGAATGGAAGGATCATTCATGTATAATTAGTAGATAATTTTCAAGGAGTGTTAATTTGAAAGTTGTAAAATATGAAGAATATGTTCTTAACATAAAGATCATGGAGATAACAAAAGATTGGACAAATTAGAAGTACCACTTATGGTAAAAAATATTATTTATATCATTCTATTAAAAAAAATAAACAACGATCATTTAATTAATGAAGAAAAAATAAGAGAAATTGTAGGAAATAGGCCAAGTTTTGAAAAAATAACCCATTTATCAAAGATTAGAAAATAATAGGCCATACTTAGTTTTAAGTTTTAAGTTTTCCAATTTTACCCTTCTATATTATAGACTATTGAGAAACAAAGGGTGTGTTTGAAATTATTTTTTAGTTGTTTTCAAAAACGTTTCTCCACATCTTTTGAGGCACGAAAATAAAAATGGTCTACAAATCACGTTTGTTTAATAAAAGTTTTGAAAATGAAAACGAAAACAAAAAAACAATGAGAATGATTTTTGTGAAGAAAGTAGAAAACGATTGAAAATTGTTTTTCCTTTTCCATTTTCATTTTCTAGTACTTATCAACAATATTATATGACATAATTAATTATTAATTGCTTATTAATTAATAATTAATAAATAAATATACTTAATAACTAATTAATAAATAGTAATTATTAATTATTAATTAAATATTAATTTATTACTATTAAGTTTTTAATTTTGTTGATAAAATAATAAATAATACAGTAATTATTTATTTAGTTAAAGATTAATTAATAATTAAGCAATAAATAAATATTTAATATTTAATATTTCAATCATATATTATGTTAATTATAATCTATTAATTGGTAAATACTTGGTAAATAAAAAATAAATATTAAGTACTCAATTAATAATTAATATTACATAATATATTAATCAATAATAATTAATATTACATAATATATTAATCAATAATAATTAATAACTTATTATTAGTAATTAATCATTATAAAAAGAATAATTATCAAAAAATGATCATGTGTATATCAAATAATAGATTATTAAATAAACATTAGTAATTAATTAACTAATTAGTTAATTATGTAATTAAAAGTTAATAATTACGTATAATCTAATTAATGTGAGTGCATTACTAACATAATAATTACTTATAATTAATTTCTAATTACTATTTTTTAATTATTTAGTCTATTAATTTATTATATATATAGTTTAATTACTGTACTTATCTACTATTATTCTATTATTAATATATTAGTTTTTATTTGTTAAATATTTATATTATATTAATTACTTAATATATTAATTTAAAATTATTAATTACATATACTCAAAATAAATATAAATATAACCAAATATAATTTTATTTTTTTATTATACTCAAATTAATATCTTAAAAAATCACTAAATATAATTTTAAAATTGATTCTAAAATAATTTTTAAAAAAGTTTTATTTTTATTTTTATACTAAAAATAAAATCATTCTAAAAATATTTTCATATGCCCAAAAGCTATTTCTTTTTTTTTTCGATCAAGCTAATAAGGAAAGAAGGAAAAAAAAAAAGGGCGAAGGATGATTTACAAATTGAAGCAGAACGAAGAATGGTTTATAACTTGAAACACACAAACTTAAAACAAGGATTTACAAACGCAAAAAAGCTCAACGATTGAAACAAAAATGGATTTACATTCTCAAATTTTCAGCAAATTTTTCTAGAGGTGGTCGAAAACGTAAGCAATCGACGGCTTGAACTCGTTGTTGCAATCATGTTTTTGATGCCGTCGCCAGAGAAGAATGGTGAATCTCTCGGCATCGCGAGGCCAGGCGGCGACACGAGATCGCTGGCCGGGATCTCTGACGCGCTCAGATCTAATCGCTGGGATCTACCTCGAAACGGAGATTTACTTGCGGCCATCTCTGTCGCGAAGATCTTGAGGCGGCCATTCCCGTCGTGAGGCCTCGCAACAATTGTCGCCATCGTCGTGGCTCTGCCTGGGGCCGATGACGGTGGATCACATTCGGCTTTCTCGTCGGAGAGTGTTGAAGAGAGAAGGAAAATTCGGGGATTTGAAGACAGAGAAACAGAGAGAGGCGAAGAGTAAAAAAGGCGCTATCCGGATTGGACGAGGTCCTACAGTGGTTCGTGGTTGGACCCTATTCTTAATAATAATAATAAAAAAAAAACAGGAAAAAATTTTCCTTAAGCTTTCTCGGATCTCTCTTTCTAGTCTCTCGCACACACCGAGTGATGACTTCAGCAGTTCATCTCCTCCAATGTCTCCCGCCAATATCTTCCACCACGACTCCGAAACAGAGGCTGAAGCCTTCAAAACCAGCTCATAATACCACACAAGAATCGCGAAGAGCTTCTTCATCTCCTTGTCCTCTTCAACAACAAGTGGAAGAAGAAAAGGCCCAGATGACTACCACGCCACTCTCAAAGCTCTCAACTCTAAAGGCCGTTTTCCACGAAAATCTCTCGGCCAGGTTAACCCCATACTCTCATTCTGTTTGTTTCCCGAGAAAAAAGTTACAACCTCGGTAACTGAGTTTCTTTCTGCTCGTGCGTGTTTTGTCACTCCTGTGAGAACTAAAGTTCCTGAAAATTGGTCCTTGTTATTGTTCCTGGAAGTCGGTTTGTTTGAATTTGGGTTATAAATTGCTAAAGTTGGTTGGGACATTTCGTCAAGCAGTTAGTGGACGTTATCTGAAGAAGGCTCTGATTTTTTTTCTTTTGCCGTTTTCATGGGTTGCAGCACTATATGTTGAACTCTGAGATCAACGAGCAGCTATCAAGTGCGGCTGATGTTGGAGATGGTGATGTGGTGCTAGAAATTGGGCCAGGAACTGGCTCTTTGACTAACGTTCTTATTAGTGCTGGTGCTTATGTTATCGCAATTGAAAAGGTTAGTCATATAGCTCATGAGTCTTATATTATGAACTGCATATGTCCATTGAAGTCTTATTCTGGTTTACCTTTGTGGCGAGGCCAACAAGTCTTTCAGTGGGCGCACTATTGGAAAAAAAAAAGAGAATTTTTTTATTTAATGTGAATGCACTTATATATTTAATTAAATTAGTGAGTGGAGGCAAAAAATCTTTCTTACAAAGTGGGGTGCAGCTGAGATTTTAGGACAATTTTATTGGTAAAAATCTAAATTTTAAAATCTGAGTAGGGCACTTGACCCCACTCATTAGTATTTGGTTCCGCAGACTGATTCACCAAGTAAATCATGTTGTCACCACCTGTTTCCTAACATTTGCAATCCTCCCAGTTGGAGATATTTTGATTTGCATTATCTGGATGAGATTGCAGACTTATTTGACGCATTTTGTGATCTTTAGGATCCGCACATGGCTGCTCTTGTGAGTGAAAGATTTGCAGACACTGACCATTTGAAGGTAAGTCATATTTTGATAATAAAACTCAGTTTAAGGGATAAATTTAGCACCTTTTTATCTAGATTCATTTCCAGTATTAACAAATTATTTCTCTCGTCGAAGCTGCGAATATGGTTTTTCAAAATGACATAGATCGCACTGCAAGGACTAAATTATAACCTTGCCACCTAGCACAACTAAGGAAATGAGCTCCAAATATTAACTGTCCACTTAGGCTTTTTTCATGGGACCCCACTCAACCTTTCGGGATTTACAATTTGGTCCTTAAATTTTTTTTTTTTTTTTGCAATTGGCTCCTTAACGTTTGAAATCTTTTGCAATTTTGATCCAATTAAAAATGGCCTTCAAATATTGTATGGATTTAATCACGTGACTTTTTTTAAGGCATTAGATGGTCATTTCAAAAGAAACAAACCCTTTTCAGGAAAACAAAAAAAAAAAAATTGCTGAATTTGATCCAGAAGAACGAGAAGATTGAGACTTAGGAACACAAGATTTGATTCGACTAAATTTGGGTTCCTCCATTGAAGAAAACAGAGCATGACTGAATTTCCAAATGGTTTTGATTGAATCTGATATCTCTAATTCATTGTTTCTTATATCTAAATTCCAATTGGACCCGAATTGCAACGGATTTCAAATGTTAAAGAGCCGATTATAAAAAAAAAGTTTAATGACCAAATTGTAAATCGCGAAAAGTTGAGCGAGTCCCATGCAAAAAAGCCTAACACTTTTTTGCAATGTTGGTTAGCTTTGTTGTCATGTACTGATGTACGACAACTAACTTTCATAAATCTCACTGAAGAAAATTCACTTAATTTTTGATATTTGTATATATTTTTTCTCTTTCGTATTATCGTTTTACTTCAGCTTATTTTCGCTAATTGTGCACTTTAATTTCCAATCACGTTCATGTGAGTTCTTTAATTTTTATCGTCATCTTATATCTTTTGGAAACTCCACATAAGGAAGATCAAAAGTTTGATGGTTTCTGGACTCAATATTGAAAACGTATTGCAGATTCTTTTGCTACTTTTTAACTGAAACGTGAAACTTGTAGGTCCTAAATGAAGACGTTCTCAAATGTCATATTTGCTCACATGTACTATCAGTATTGGAAAGTAGTAAGTCTATCCGATTTGAATTCAGGATATGCGAAGGTGAGAGAACTCTGCTCCATCTGAATATGCTGCAATTATTTATTCTCTGTAAAATTTCTTTTGTATAACTATTATCATTTTGCTTTGGGCATAGTTTTCTGAGTTGGTTTTCTTTTTCCTCTCCTTTTCTAAGGGCATCATTGAGCAGTTTAGTTTATATGCTTCAATGCTTGTTATTGTATCATTAACTTTTGGATTATTTTCATTTATGCCTCTAAATTGTACAACCGTTCCCACTTTGCCCCCAGATCTTTGAAAGGTCATGCTTGACGACTCCACACTTTGAATTATTCTCACTTAACCTGTTTTGTTAGGATTTCAGTTAAAAACAAACAGAATATACCCAATCAGAGAGGCTAAGATGAGATTTAATAGTAATCCTACCATAAAGAACCCTTAATCACTATTTAACAAGGAAAAAACTGGAAAATTTAACCAAAAAAATGAACGCTTTGTGCCCGATGTTCTGGAGCTTTAGAGTCGGATTCTATAAGTGTTAAAATTCTTCTACTCTAAGGAGATGAAATATCAAAATTTTCCCTTAAAAATCTTTTATTCGTACTATTTATTTTTAACAGAAATTCTAACAGAGGGGTTAAGTAAGACTAATTCAAAGTTTGAAGTAGTGAAGTGAGAGTTTTTAAAGATCAAGGTAGAGTGGGAATGATGTAAAGTTTAGGGAGCACAAGTTAGAATAAAACTTAGCTTTTAATCTTGTTAGTAAACGTGACCTATAAGAAACTTTGGCTGCCAAGTTACCTCACCGGCTCTCCAAAATGTTCTTCTAGAGCATATTTAGAATATGAAGTCTTTGAATTTGGGACGAAAGAGGCCTTTGAATTAAATAAATGCATATAGACAAAACGAGGGGGAATTGATCCCTTTACCCATCTTTGAAAGTCTAGAGATGAAGAGTTTTCTCACCTTGAAATCTTATAGTGTAGGTATATAATGGCCTCCTATCAAGATGCTATACTTTTCAATAAATTTGCTGAAAGAGTGAAAAAAATAGTGACAATAACATTGTGTTCTTTTAGTACTGCTTACGTGTGTTTCCATCTTGCAGGTGGTCGCAAATATACCATTTAACATAAGTACGGACGTAGTTAAACAACTTCTTCCAATGGGTGACATTATTTCAGAAGTAGTTCTCTTACTTCAGGTTGGCAATTTTCCTCTAGCGTTCATATATAGGTGTTGGAATATTTGCTTATTTTGAATTCAAGGAAAAACGTGTACAACTGTACAATTGTAGATTATGGGATGTTTTGGGTAGTTTCCTGATTGATATAGGAATGCCTGATTTGTAGGGGTTTGACTAGGCAGATTCTAGAATATTTTATTTTTAATTTTCTGATTTTGTGTACAAGGATAAATATACCTTAACATGTAACGTTTTTATTCAATCAATAGAATTCCTCTTTTGCTTTCATGGTATCAGAGCGACGACTCTGAGAATTCTAACTTTTTTCTGCCTTCATAGCCATTGGTGTTTCAATTTTCTGGTTCACTTATCAGGCCTTAATTGCCGTTTCATCTCTCACTGATCTTTCTGCTCCTGTTTTTCGTTGGTCTTATAATTCTTGAGCCAAAATCAACATGTCTGAAGAATCCGTGCAAAAAGAATGGTTCAAAAACTTCTTATTCATCACTGAAATTTACAGGCTATAAATAGCCGAATACATGCAAAAAGAAAACATGAAAGAAAAATAAAAAACAGGAAAGAATAAAATACAGCCAACTTTCCTAATTCACAATCTTTGATTAATCTACGCAAATGAAAGAATGAAACAAATCTGCCTATTTACATCAAAACATAAACTGGAAAGTTGACCAATCTTATGAGAATATTCTGTGTATTTCAACACTCCCCCTCAAGCTGGATGGAAAATATCTTCCATATACAGCTTGCTAATTAGTCTATCGAATTGTTTCTTGTGAAATCCCTTTGTGAGAACATCATCAACTTGATCAGCCGTGAGAATGTATGCCATGCAAATCTGTCCACTGTCAAGTTTCTCTTTGATAAAATGTCTATCCACTTCTACATGCTCTGTTCTATCATGTAGAACTGGATTGTGTGCAATAGAAATTGCTGCGTTATTGTCGCAATATACTTTCATTGGTGAGACCTCTGCCAGTTTCAAATCCTCCAGTAGTCTTCTAATCCATATTACTTCACAAATTCCATGAGCAAGAGACCTAAACTCGGCTTCAACACTACTTCTCGCAACGACATTCTGTTTCATGCTTCGCCAAGTAACTAGGTTCCCATGTAGCCCGATGTTGATCCTCTATCAGTTGAACTTCCAGCCTAGTCAACATCTGTGTAGACCTCAATTTGCAAGTGTCCCTGCCTTTTAAATAACAATCCTTTCCCAGGAGTTCCCTTTAAGTACCTTAGGATTCGATACACGGCATCAAAGTGTTCTTTCCCAGGTGAATGCATAAAATTGGCTTACCAAACTTACTGTAAATGCGATATCTGGGCGTGTATGAGTCAAATATATTAGTCTTCCAACGAGTCTCTGATATTGCTCCCTGTTCACCATTTCTTCTTCTTTGGCTGGTTGTAACTTTAAGTTTGGTTCAAGGGGTGTCTCGGCTGCCTTGCAACCTAGCATGCCTGTTTCACTAAGTCAAGTATATATTTGTGTTGGTTGACGATTATACCTTCCTTAGACCTAGCAAACTCCATTCCAAGGAAATACTTCACCGTCCCTAAGTCTTTGATTTCAAACTCAACTGCAAGTTTCTTCTTCAAGGTTCCCAACTCTGCATCATCATTTCCTGTTAGGATTATATCATCCACATAAACAATTAGAATAGCAATCTTATTGCCAGCTGAGTGTTTATAGAACATAGTATGATCCTCTTGACTCTGGGAGTAGCCATAACTCCTTATAGCTTGTCCAAAACATTCAAACCACGCTCTAGGGGATTGTTTAAGTCCATACAAAGACTTCTTCAACTTACATACTTTATTCTTCCCGAATTCTTCTTCAAAACTAGGCGGTAGACTCATGAACACCTCTTCTTCTAAGTATCCATTTAAGAATGCATTTTTAACATCCAACTGATACAATGGCCAGTAGTTATTCACGGCTAGGGACAGTAGAACCCGAATAGAGTTTATCTTTGCAATTAGAGCAAATGTCTCCCGATAATCTATTCCATAGGTCTGTGTAAACCCTTTCGCCACTAGTCTTGCCTTATATCTTTCTATGTTGCCACCAGCCTTACATTTTACTGTAAATACCCACTTACACCCCACAGTCTTCTTATCACTTGTCAAATCAACAATCTCCCAAGTCTCATTCTTTTTTAGCGCATTCATTTCCTCCATGACGGCTACATGTTCCAACCTTAAAGTGTAACTTGCTGGCCATTAGCAAACTCACTCGTGACAATAACTGTGTAGCTAATTTTTCCCCTTCTATGTGTCAATTTCAGGACCTATCATCGGGGAAGACGATTGGCAGTACTAGAGCCTATGAAGGACTTTATTTCCTTGAGAATTTAGAATCTGAGAGTTGACAAGCACGTGTTAGGAGTGTCTTTTATTTCGGTTTCTAGTAATAAAGAAATAATGTTGTGGCATCATAGACTTGGCCACCCCAGTTTTTCTTATTTGAAATTTTTGTTACCAAGGGGATCCCAGTCTATGTCACTCCCGGGCATCACTTAAGGCCATGGTCAAGGCTTTCTGTGAGCAGGATGAAGGGGTGTTGCTGGAATTGGGAAGCATCTCCGTGGAAGATGGGGAAAAGCAGGCTGATATTCAAGAATAAAGATACTTTTTCATTTACTTGTGATATTTGTCAATTTGCGAAGCATACACGTGTACCTTTCTCACCAAAACCATATGCATCCTTTATGCCTTTCTCCTTGATTCACAGTGATATATGGGGCCCTTCTAGGGTAACAACCTTAAATGGCAAACGATGGTTTATCACGTTTATTGATGACCATACACGGGTGACTTGGGTTTACTTGCTTAGGGAAAAATCTGAAACCAGCCAAATCTTTCAAACCTTCCATAAAATGGTTCAAACTCAATTTCAGAGAAAGATTTCGGTTCTAAGAACTGATAATGGCGATGAATACTTCCAGTCCACTTTGGGTACTTATCTTGATCAAAATAGAATCATTTACCAGAGTTCTTGTACGGAAACACCATAACAAAATGGAACTTCAGAAAGAAAGAATCGGCATCTGTTGGAAGTGGCCCGTGCCCTTATGTTCACTATGAACGTACCCAAACATCTATGGGGTGAGGCCATCTTAACCGCAGCCTTTCTCATCAACAGACTACACAGCCGCCCCCTAAAATTTCAAACCCCATTGTATGTCCTTACAACTCAAGTCCCACACTCTAATATCCTCACAAACAACCTTCCCCTTAAAACTTTTGGTTGTAGCGTTTGTCCATGTCCATTCCCAACATCGCTCCAAACTCGACCCCCGAGCCATAAAAACCATATTCCTCGGATATTCTCCAACAAAAAAGGGTTATTGGTGTTTCTGCCCATAAACTAAAAAAACCTTTGTCACCCGAGATGTCACCTTTTTTGAAGAAATACCCATTTATTCCCACACTTTGCTTTAGGGGGAGAGTAATGATACCGAAGCTTATGTGTGGGAATGGGATGTCATAGCCACAGCCACAGTTGAAGAAGCCTTGACCCCACAGTCAGCCCTCAATATCGACATTCCAGTTCCAGTCAAAACCAAAACTGAACTGGAAGATTCACAGCCGCTATCACAGTTGTCTTTACAGCCAGAGCAGCCGTCCCAGCCTGGTTCACAGCTAGTTCCGCAACCACTTCTAAAACTGCAAGTCTACTCTCGGAGGAAAAATTTTCAAGGAAATAAACAATTCACAAGCACTGTGGACTGAATCCGAACCTATGGTGAGTCCTAATCCTTCATCCTCAGGTAATCCCAAAACTCTCCATGATAGACTAGATGACCCCATTGCTCTGATACCATAAGGACAGATTTGAAAGAGAAATACTCTACTATCTTATTGAATATTGCAGAAAATACAAATAAATAGGCAGCCAAGTTTAGTTGGCTTATCCGAATAAAAGGAAAGATAATCTCCTTATAAGTGACTGATTTGAATTTAATATTCAAATCAGATTTTATTGAGTAATTCCTAATCCTAAACAATCCCGGATAATCACTAGGAGAAGATAAGGAAAGATTTGAATATCCTAAATCTTCCAAACTGATTTATCCTAATCAAAGCCGATTTATACCATTCTACCCTTAATATGTCGACCAGGATCATACATTATTTATCAAACATTCGACTTCAGGGGGAGTTACAGTGTTGCTAGTTCATGTGGATGACATAATAGTAACTGGGAATGATCATGAAGAAAAGGAAGCTCTTCGTAGGTGCGTAGCCAAGGAATTCGAAATAAAAGACCTTGGAAAACTGAAGTACTTTTTGGGAATAGAGGTGGCACGGTCCAAAGAAGGGATCCTCATTTCACAACAAAAATACATTCTAGACTTGTTGAAGGAAACAGGCAGACTTGGTTGTAGACCATCAGACACTCCCATAGAGCCTAACCACAAATTAGGAGAAGCTTCAAACTCGGAATCCGTGGACAGCGGCATGTTTCAAAGACTAGTTGGAAGATTAATCTATCTTTCACACACACGACCAGACATAGCATATGCCGTAAGTGTGGTGAGTTAGTTTATGCACAATCCGAAGGAAGTGCACCTCCAAGCAGTGTATCGAATATTGCAATACTTGAAGGCTACTCCAGGAAAGGGAATTCTCTTTACAAAAGGGAATAGTCTGACATTAGAAGCTTATACCGATGCAGATTATGCTGGCTAAGTCACTGACAGGAGATTGACCTCTGGATATTGCACCTTCTTTGGCGGGAACTTAGTGACTTGGAGGAGCAAGAAGCAACCAGTTGTGGCTAGATCCAGTGCGGAGGCAGAGTTTCGATCGATGGCACAAGGCATCTGTGAATTGCTATGTCTTAAGATAATCTTGGAAGACTTGAGAATCAAATGGGAAACGCCTATGAAACTTATTGTGACAATAAATTTGCTATCAACATTGCACATAACCCAGTGCAACATGATTGAATGAAACACGTGGAGGTTGATAGGCATTTCATAAAGGAGAAACTTGAAAGTGGCTTGATTTGTACTCCTTACGTATCTTCTGATGGACAGTTGGTTGATATCCTTACTAAGGGATTGGCTAATCCAGTGTTTCAGAGAATTGTGAGCAAGCTAGGAATGGAGAACATCTACACCCCAGCTTGAGGGGGAGTGTTGGAATATTTGCTTATTTTGAATTTAAGGAAAAACGTGTACAATTGTACAATTGTAGATTATGGGAGATTTTGGGTAGTTTCCTGATTGATATAGGAATGCCTGATTTGTAGGGGTTTGACTAGGAAGATTATGGAATATTTTATTTTTAATTTTCTAATTTTGTGTACAGGGATAAATATACCCTAACATGTAGTGTTTTTATTCAATCAATAGAATTCCTCTTTCGGAAGGCGGGCCTTGGCACCGCGGTGGGAGCGCTTGCGTTTGCACCCGGAGTCCAGGGTTCGAATCCCAGAAACGGCCTCTCCTTCGGGGATAAGGCCGCGTACATATGGGATTGAGCTTTCCCCCGAGCCTATGATAGTATGAGAGCCTCTTTGGCACTGGGGTCCGCCTTTTTTTTTAATAGAATTCCTCTTTCGCCTTCAATAGGATTAACTATAAACGGTATCGGTTGCTTAAGTTTAGTTTCCTGTTGAAGTCATCTCATCTTTTTCTCATGTTAAGATCATATTCTGTGTAACTTTTTTTCCTAAGCAAGTTAGTTAAATTTTATTGTTTATAAGAAACAAAAACTTCATTGGATCAAAAACAATACAAATGAAGTTATAAGATGGATGAGAAATCCATTTATAAGATGGATGAGAAATCCATTAGAAAGCGAAAGAAAATACAACAAAAGAAAGGAAAAGCAGAAGGCCAGAACAGTAAAAACAGTAAACTCCAAAAACTACACTTAACAACCATAACGATTACATAATTATTTAAACTAGATTTTCTTCCCAACTTAGTATAATAAAGGACATAGGAAAGTGTTTGAAAGAGGAGTCTGTCGAAGCCCACAAAGAGGCTAAAAATTTTGCCTTCTCAAACAAATCTTCAAAAGGCACTTATCCTCCACCAAAATCGAATTACTTTGATCTGGGAAGGACCATTTAAGATCAGCTGCCTCCAACACATTCCCCCATAGTCTCCAAGCCACTTCGGAGTGCATAAATAAATGGTTCACAGTTTTTGCATCAGCCCTACACATAACACACCAGACAATACTGACTGAGAGTGTTTTCTCTACACTAAGTCTCAGATGTTCAATTTTTTTGACAAAATAACCGGGCAAAGACTTTAAGTTTAGTAGGAGCACAAGATTTCTGTATAAACTTGAAAGGTTGAAAGAAAGGAACATCCGGAATTTTGATCAAAGATTGAAATAAAGAATTTCAAGAAAACCCATTTGTATCCCAAACACAAATCCGCTTGTCAACTTGAAGAGGTCTTGGAGAAAAAAGTCCCCAAGACTTGAAAAGATCCCTAAGCAAGTCTGTAATTAGAAACCAACTCAATTGTTGGTTGGCACTTGAAATCAAGCCCTATGTCACAACAAGGTCATAAGGAGAAACTAGATGAGAAATTAGTTGGCTAGTGGATTTGTATCCTTTACTTTTGTTATATGCTTAAAATATTTTCAGGAGGAGACAGCTTTGCGCTTGGTGGAATCATCTTTGTGGACATCTGAATACCGACCGATCAATATCTTTGTCAATTTCTATTTAGGTATCTCTTCAGTTCCTTTGTTTCTCTCTTGCGGTTGTATTCAAACTTATAACTTCTCATGATGTTACATCGATCAGAAAATGAAGATGCTTTTTACTACTTTTGTATAACAAGCGAAAATTGTGCTGACTATCTCAGAAATTGTTAAGCCATGTGTGCTTATCTTAAGATCCCATAATGATTACTAATATTAGTTGAAGGAGATACAAGATAACAGAAATAAGTTTTCAAGATTGGCGCTGGATGATTCACTCCTCTATACCAAGAGAATTTCCAACACATTTTATATTGTTTTGTTGACTTTAGGTTTCTGTTGTGAATTCCCATAACAGATTCGGAATTCAAACTTAAGGTGTCAAGGACAAATTTCTTCCCTCAGCCTAATGTAGGTGATTTATTATCTCACCAAATAAAGATATATAGTATTCAGTGCTTTCAATCTCTCTTCTTTTTAAACGAATATAGGATATGTGGTAGCAATTTTATTAGATACACAAGTCAAATGCGAATAAATAACTGCATTAACTAGATGCTATATAATCTATAATTAGCCCAGTGTGTTGAGAAATAATACTGACGCAAACTAGGGATAAAGAATTATCTGTTTATTTCCTATATTGAATAATTACATGGCTAAGTATTTATAGAGTTTACATAGAGAGAAAATAGGAAAGGATATCTACCCCAATCCCTGAAAATCAGGAATTGTTAAAACTAATTTTCCTAATGATTTACAGCCTAAAATACCTCTCGACACTCCCCCTCAAGCTGAGGAATGAATATCTTCCATTCCCAGCTTGGCTACAATCTCATGAAAATTAGAACCATTTAATCCTTTTGTTAGAACGTCAGCCAATTGACCTCCTGAAGGAACATAGGACATACATATGAGTCCTTCTTCCAACTTCTTTTTGATGAAGTGCCTATCAATCTCAATATGTTTTGTCCTATCATGTTGAATAGGATTGTGAGCGATGTTGATTGCTGACTTGTTGTCGTAGTAGAGCTTCATAGGTTCCTCCCACTTGACTCTCAAATCCTCTAGAACAATTTTCAGCCAAAGTAGTTCACACATCCCTTGAGCAACAGCCCGAAATTCAGCTTCTACATATGATCTAGCCACAACATTCTGCTTTTTGCTCCTCCATGTTATCAGATTACCACCAAGAAATGTACAATAGCCAGTTGTTGATCTTCCATCCACTATAGAACCGGCATAATCTGCATCTGTATATGCTTCTAACGTGAAAACATAGTTCCTTTTGAACAAGATCCCTTTTCTGGGACTGCCCTTCAAGTAGTGCAGTATTCTATGTGCAGCTTGAAGGTGAGGCTCCCTTGGATCGTGCATAAATTGGCTGATCACACGCACTGAGTAAGCTATGTCAGGCCGAGTGTGTGTGAGATATATGAGTCTTCCAACTAGCCTTTGATACATTCCCTTGTCCACTGGTGGTTCCTCTCTTGCTTCACTTAATTTCTGGTTTGAGTCCATAGGAGTGGCAGCCGGTTTACAATCAGCCTTTCCAGTTTCTATTAAAGGATCAGTCACATACTTCCGTTGGGATAGAAAGATGCCTTGTCTAGAGTATGCCACCTCAATCCCAAGAAAATACTTCAATCTACAAATTTCCTTTATCTCAAATTCTTGAATCAGTCTTCTCTTCAAGTCATCTTTTTCCTTATGATCATTCCCCGTTACGATGATATCATCAACATACACAAACAAGGCAGTCACTCCCCCTGAGGTTGAATGTTTGAAGAACAACGTGTGATCACCTTGACTTTGCCTATAACCCGAATCTTTCATTACCTTAGCAAATCTGCCAAACCATGCTCTAGGGGACTGTTTTAGCCCATATAGAGCCTTTTTAAGCTCACAGACTTTGTCACTGGTTTTATTCCCCTCAAATCCTGGCGGGATGCTCATATATATCTCCTCATCCAAGTCTCCATGGAGGAAGGCATTTTTCACTTCATATTGTAGCAATGGCTAGTCAAAATGGGCTGCTAACGACACAAAAATCCTCACGGTATTCATTTTTGCCACCGGAGCGAATATCTCATGATAATCCACCCCATAACTCTGAGTGTACCCTTTCGCAACTAATCTTGCTTTATATCTCTCGAGAGATCTATCAACCTTATACTTTAATGCAAATACCCATTTGCAATCAACTATGTTCTTTCCTTTTGGTCTCTCCACTATCTCCCATGTTTGATTCTTTTCCAGAGCCTCTAATTCCTCTCTCATAGCCTTCCTCCACTCCTCCTTCAATAACGCCTCAGAAAGTGTATTTGGTGTGGAGATTGTGTTTAGGCTGGCTATAAACCTCTAGTGGGATGGTGACATGCGTTTAGGTGAGACATAGTGGGAAAGAGGATATAGTGGCCTCTTGGAGCATTCTCGGGATTTTTTCCTGATGGCAATGGGCAGATGAGAGTCATCGGCTGAAGCTTCAAATGTCTCAGTGTCTAGGAATGAATCTGTACTCACCATGCCCTCATTCTCAGGACTCGGGTTGGTCTCTTGGACTTGTGTCAGGTTTGGGGCTTTTGCCCTTCTTGTATACACCTGAGAAAACCTTGGATGAACATCAGTAACTTGGCTAGACACAGGCTCTTTCGGATTTTCAAAACTGACAGACTCTTGGGGTTGACAAGTAGGATCGGTTTCTGTGTTGGAAGACTCGGGCTCTTGGGCAGGACCTTGTGGGGTGACCGAAGTGATGACTAAAGGAGAATGAGAAGTAGACGGAAGATCAAGTGGTTCAAAAGACTCAAACGACTCAGACCAAGTACCATCTTCAAGATTAGTTGTCTCCCCCTGAAGATGGGACTTAGGGAAATAAGATTTGTTTTCAAAGAAGGTAACATCAGCTGAGATATAGAATTTT
>NW_010363912.1:3641-12653 GCF_000414095.1 Morus notabilis | reverse complement strand
CTAGGTATAAGGCCATTTGAGGTTCTAAAGTGAGGGTAGTGGGCATTAAGAATTTCCATAGGACTCTTGTTGTCAAGTACACGTGAGGGTAGTCTATTTATCATGTGCGTGGCTGTTAGGACGGCTTCCCCCCAGTAGGATTTAGGCGTGTTTCCATGAAACAACAAGGCTCTAGTGACATTTAATAGGTGCCCATTTTTCCTCTCAGCTATCCCATTTTGTTGGGGTGTATCCACACAAGAAGAAGTGTGAATAATTCCTCCCTTTTGAAAATAGGGTGATAAAACTTGGTTGAAATAATCCTTAGCATTGTCTGACCTAAAGGTTTTTATTTTAACCCCAAATTGGTTTTGGATCATGGAATGAAAGCTGGGAATAATATTACTGACATCAGATTTTTGTTTAAGTAAAAACGGCCAGGTTACACACGTGCAATCATCAATTAATGAGACAAACCAACGAGCCCCTGATACATTAGGAATAGTAGATGGACCCCAAATATCACTATGGATCAATTGAAAAGGAAAAACACTTCTTTTATTACTGATAGGGAAAGAAACATTAGTATGTTTTGCTAGTTCACAAACATCGCAATGAAACTCAGAAATATCAAATCCTATGAACAATTGTGGAAACATAATTTGTAGGACTCTAAAGGACGGGTGACCAAGACGATAATGGTGAAGCCAAATGGCATCTTTATTGGAAGAACTGAGAAGAGACACATGCAAGTTACTGGCGGTTTTCCTTGAAATTTCCAGGTGATAGAGACCATTTCTTTCCTTAGCAAGTCCAATCTTCCTCTCTGAGGCCTGATCCTGAAGAACACAATGAGACAAGAAAAATATTGCGCAACACTTAAGATCAGTTGTAAGTTTTTGAATAGAAATAAGATTAGCTGATAACTTCGGCACATGCAAGACATTTTTAAAGACCACGGAGGGATTAATATAAACGTCTCCTAAACCTACCACTGTAGCTAATTCTCCATTTGCAACAATAATCTTCCTATTACTCGGACAAAGAGTATATGTACGGAAAAAATGTGAGGAATGTGTCATGTGGTCCGTGGCTCCGGAATCTAATATCCAAGAATCATCAAAAAACTTGTCAGAAGCGTGCAATCCATAAGAAATCATTGGTTTACCTGAGGGAACTAAGGAACTAGCTCCGATGGTTTTTCAAGAGAACTCAATAGACTCTGTAATTTTTTAATCTCTTCCCTTTTGAACCCTATCTCATCTCCCTTGAATCCCTTGCTGTCCGGTCCTTCTTCAGCCTTTGATTGCTCTGTGAGATGAGCTTGGGGCCTTTGTTGCCTTCCACGTGTTCCCCACTCACTGCTTGGAGGTTTGCCATTCAACTTCCAGCAATTTTCCTTGGTATGCCTCGACTTCTTGCAATAGGTGCACCATAAAGTATCTCGATTTTCCCTTCTCTGGTTCTCCCTTCCTAAATTCCTTGGCTGGTCATCCTTATTCTTTTCATGATGTTCCAATTTAGTCACCAGAGCAGACCCTTCCATACCACGTGGTTTTTCTGGCATCACATTCCTTCGGCTCTCCTCTCCATGAATAATTGAGATGGTCTCTTCCAGTGAAGGAACCTCCTCCTTACTGAGTATTTGTAACCGAACTTGATCAAATTTAGAATGCAATCCAGCCAAGAAGTCATACACTCTGTCACCTTCAATATATTTCTTGAGAATTGCTGCATCCTCCGGGCATTTCATCTCGAACACTCGATAGTGATCCAATTCCTGCCACATGATCTGCAGAAAATTGGCATACTCTGTGACAGTCTTGTCTCCTTGCTTCATTCCATTTGTCTTAATCTTTATCTCATACACCTGGGCTGCATCACGTGCCTTTGAATAGGTACGTTGAATGTAATCCCATATCCCCTTCGCACTAGTCAGAAACATACAAGTATCACTAATGGCTGGTTCCATTGAATCCCACAGCCATGACATAATCATTGAATCCTCCTCATCCCATGCCACAAATCCGGGGTCTGTTTTTGCTGGTCCAGTCCCAAGCAGGTGGCTGTTTTTTCCCTTTCCTTTGAGGTACGTGCGAACGACTTGTGACCACTTGAGATAGTTCCTCCCATTGAGTCAATAAGAGGCTCTAATATTCTGCAAGTCTCCGGTTTTCTAGGCAGGAGAAACATCCTCATTAGTCAAGGAAGGGCTGGTGGTCTTGGGTTCAGAATCGGACATGATTGAATAAAGGGGAAGAAAAGCAGCAATGAAGGCTGCTCAAGCAAATTTCAAAGATAGGAAAGAAGAGGAAAAGAAGGAAAAAAAAGATAGAATGATGCTGTGATGACCGGCAGCAATGAAGGCTGCTTGGCGGTGTCGTGAAATCCCAAAGAGTCGCCCTAGGGCTCTGATACCATGACGCAAACTAGGGATGAAGAATTATTTGTTTATTTCCTATATTGAATAATTACATGGCTAAGTATTTATAGAGTTTACATAGAGAGAAAATAAGAAAGGATATCTACCACAATCCCTGAAAATCTAGAATTGTTAAAACTAATTTTCCTAATTGATTTATAGCCTAAAATACCTCTCGACAAATATGTTAAATAATTGTATCTATACATTATACTTCGATAGCTAGATATGTGATATCTCATGTGTGTACTTGAAAGGAGACCCGTTGCTAAGTTTTTGGTAGCAGAAATTTGTATTTCAAAATCTAGACCTAAATCAACCTGATTTTAGAGTATCTCATATCAATGCCATATTTGGCACAAAAGTGTAAAATGACAATGCATAATGCTGTTTTAAATGCCATATCTATTTTTAGTCATAAATAATCTTTAGAACTTGTAAAAGGTAATTTTTAATTCATAAATTATTTGAAAATGATAATCGGTTAATACATAAACCGATAAGCAACCAAATGCCAAAATTTGAGATTGCTATATTTGGTGCTAAATTTGGCAGCAAGTATATATACGTCAAATTTGACATAAGTATAGCATGGGATTTGAGTATTAGTTTTCTTACCGAAAATGCCAAATTTTGGCATTCCATAGGGGATGCTCTTCATCTTAGGCATAAAGCTTATTTTTCCCCCATTTTCCTTAGCATTGCATTGAAAAAAAAAAAAGAAGAGAAAAGCAAAAGCAAAATCAAAAGCAAAAACAAAAACAAAAACAAAAACAAAAACAAAAGAACAAAAACAAGACAAACATTTTTTAATGGTTCTTCTGTCAGGGACTGGATGAGTTAGTTTTGGATTTTAATTCCTTTTTACTCGTATATAAAGATACTAATTAACCAACCTTCCACCTTTTCCGGTGTTCTCTTCTCTATATGATTTGAGACTGACCTGATCCTTTTCTTATGCTACAATAGGTTGATGCTGCTATTGTAAAATTTAAGCTGAAGCGAGCTGAAGACTACCCCTCAGTTTCCTCCACCAAAAGCTTCTTCTCAATGGTAGTTCAACTTCTGAAATAATCCTAAGATTTTACTTTCACTACTGCTTCTTGTTCAAGATATTGGATCCCTATGCTCACTCAAATGCTAGAGCTTTATTCAACGTACGTGCTATGTATTTTGAATCCTAAACATTACATCAACACACATGTATGCACAAGCACAACCTAAGACCACCTTTAAGCACTTGTACTATCTTTTGTTGAATAAATTAAACATTCTTTCTGCTAACATGCTCTCCTTGTTTACTGATGTAGATCAACTCTGTTTTTAACGGGAAACGAAAGATGTTGCGAAGATTGCTACAACATATCTGCTCATCCTCTGAGATTGAGAATGCTCTCAGGAACGTTGGCCTTCCACCGACGGTATAAATCATCTGATATTATTTATTGTGCTTGATGAATTATTTGATTATAGCCTTCAAATTCTTGTTCATTCATTTATGATTATCCTATTTATTTTGCAGTCAAGACCGGGAGAGCTGGCCTTAGATGATTTTGTGAAGCTTCATAATTTGATCATGGAAACCTAATAATTCCACTGGTTTTACCAAAGTGCGCCTCCATAGAACAATGTTGGGACATAGAAGGCAAACATGTGGATATCTAATATATTGTTATTGTTATTATTATTTTGTTATTGTTATTATTATTGTTATTGTTATTGGTATTGTTATTGGTATTATTATTATTATTATTATTATTGGTCATGGCTAAAGAATTGAAATGAAGATGGGCAATCCAGAAAGTTCGAGGCGCATCGAGGGCTTGGCAGCAAATTTTCACATTGGTTACATAAGTTTAGGCCCCAAAGTAGATATTCAAAAAACAAAAAATAAAAAAAGCCCCAATAAGACCACTAATTGTTGTATGAGTTGTTTTTTTATTACATGATGCTATATGGTCCCGGTACGGCCCCGGGGCAGCCCCGGTACGGGCCCGGGGCGGCCTTGGGCAGTCCCGGTACAGCCCCGGGGCAGTCTCAGTACAACTCCAGGACAGTCCCGGTTCGGCCCCGTGGCGGCCCCGGTACGGCCCCGAGAGTTGTTCTTTTGCCCTTTTTAAGTTAGGTGACTTGAGTGTAGATTTTGAATTGAGTTTGAGTTATAAGTTGAGTTGAAATTGTAACTTGAGTTTGTGTTTGGTTGTGTACATTTAAATTATGGTTTGAGATAAGAATCTTTTTAAATTTGTGTTTGAGTGAGTCAAAACTTGAATTTGTATTTAAATAGTATTTTAATAAAAACTCAATGTTGATGAAAAATTTTAATAGGGTATATGTGTGGAGTTTTATTCATCTTTCTGTTATCAACGCATAGAAAAAAAATCATCTCAATCAGAATTAAAATGAAAAAGTTATAGTATTTTTAAGAATAGAAAAAATATTATTCATTAATTTGAGTTTGAGTTTCTGAACTCGAGTTGAAAGGGAAACTTGAACTCGAGTTTTTGTCCCAAATTTGAGTTCAAACTTAAAAAGAATATGAACTCGAATAAAGTTGAACTCAAATTATTATTTTTTTTTAGTTTTTAACTCAAAAATAGAACTGTCGAACAGTCTTTAAGTCTACAATTTTTGTGTAGTGTTGAATTGTTGTTATATTGTTATATTCTCAAGTCCTGTTCATTTCCTTAATTTGAGTTTAAAATTTAAGTTTTATTATAGTGAAAAGTTTTTAAAAATAATCACATTTAAATTTTTTATTATAATAAAAAAATTTCACATAAAATAACATCTTAATTCGAATTAAAAACTCGTATCAGTAAACCGCCCTTAATTTCTTGCAGTAAACACAAAATATTCCTAAATTTCATTCACATAACATGAACAAAATTTTCCCCAGAAAGTGAGGTTGGTTTCAGAATATGAAAAACTGAAGTTTCTGATCATGTCATGCATGTTCTACATTGTTGTGCTGTAATCAATCACAATCTCTGTCCTCCGACCCTTCTATCCTATTAATTTGAACACGAACTGAAGAATTGCAAAGCTTTGAGCTAAATTGTTAGTTTCTCAGCCATGAAACTGATAAACAAGCTCCAAAGCTCTTAACCTGGTGGCATAAGGATCAAAACCCTCACCGACAGCTCCGAACCCGTCGTCGATGAACCTCGTTCTCTCCTCCAGCGCTGACGCAGAGAGCCGCCGCTTCCGCCGCTTGTTCTTAATAAAGCAATTCCTCATTTTCTCCTCCACTCCATCCACGATCCCTCTCGAATTGACCTGCTCGACGTCGCCGTTGTCGTTTTCGTCGTCGTCGCCGAGCTGCATCGGGTCGGCAGTGGCGGCGGCGGAGGAGAGGGCATTCTCTTGGGGAGGGAGGAGGGGAAGGGGGAATTGGGGACGAGAGAGGAAGGCGGAGAGGTGGTTGTGGACGTGTTGGAAGGAGGAGTGGATTTGGAGGAGGTGGGAAGGGACGGCCGTGGAAGGGAGCTGTTTGGCTGCCATGATCGCTTGCTCGAAGGAGACTATGAGCTCCGCTACTGATGATGGTGACGGGGATGCCTGTTTTTGAGGTGGTGGTGGTGCTTCCGCCATGGATTTTCCCAAACAAACAGTCGGAATCTCTCTGAATCTGTATTCTGAGTTCTCAGACGGAATTGTGATGAATTGACGGGCCTTTTCAAAATGATTTTATGTTGATATAAAAATAAAAATTAAATTATTTTGAAAATTATTTTGAAACCCGAAATTATATTTAGTAGTCTAGAGATTAGTTTAAATATAATAAAAATAAATTAATATATTAAATAATTAAAAAATAGTAATTAATTATAAATAATTATTATTTTAATAATATACTCATATTTATTAGATTATAAATAATAAATTAGTGTATTAAAAAAATAATTAGTATATATATAATTTATTAATATTCCATTTACTACTTAAGGTTTAGTTACATAATTAAATAATTAGTTAATTAATTACTAATGTTTGTTTAATAATATATTATATGATATATCACATGATTAATTTTTTATAATTATTCTTTTTATAATGATTAATGATTAATTATCAATTATTGATTATTATTGATTAATATATTACATAATTATAATTTAAAATTTATTATTAATTAAGTAATTATTATTAATTTTTTATTTATCAGTTATTTACTAATTAATAGATTACAATTAACATAATTTTTAATTGATATATTAATTATTAATTAATTTTTAAAAAACCTATTATTACTTGTTTTATTGTTAATATGTTATATAATTAATTTTTGGTAATTAATCTTTAACTAAATAATTAATTACTATATTATTTATTATTTTATTAATAAAATTAAAAACTTAATAGTAATAAATTAATATTTAAATAATAAATACGTAATTATTATCTATTTATTAATTATTAAGTATATCTATTTATTAATTATTAATTAATCTATAATATAATTAGTAATTAATTATTAATCATTTAATATAATTTTGTTGATATGTACTAAAAATGAAAAGGAAAAAGAAAAAATAACTTTGAATCATTTTTTATTTTTTTTCAAATATTATTTTCATACAAATTTTTGTTTTCATTTTTATTTTTGAAATTTTTATCAAACAAATGTGATTTATAAATTATTTTTATTTTCGTCTAAAAACATTTTTAAAAATAATTACAAACGCACGCGATGTTATTTTTGACTTGGTCGGTCGTTTATACAAGAAAAGAGGGCCCAAACCTATCGCTAATGCTATCACATATATATTGCATGTTTAAAAAATTTAAGAAAAAAAAAGAGAGAGGAGAGATATGGGTTTGCATTTATTGTGAGAATTAGAGAGCTTGCTTCAGCGCCTTCGTCCTTCTTCTTCTCCTTCTTCCCTTGTTGAATAGGACTCTCTCTTTAAGTTATATTTTCCTTGTAGATTATTCTCTTCCTTTTCTTATTTTTTTTTCAGTCTTTTTCGGTATTTGTTAAAATGCTTTAAAAAATGTCCATTTGTTCTAAACAAGATAGGAAGAAGAGCAGGGGTGACGTTTTGAGGGAAGCCCCTATTTTGCTCACTCCAATAAACAACTTGGTAATGCATTTTTTTCATTTCCCATTAGTTTTAATTGTCTTCTTGTGTTTGCTATGTGTAATTTGGCTGTACGTGCAATTTCTACTATGCATGTAGATGTGATTGAGGTGGTTTGAGAAGAAAGGGAAGAAAATTGAGATGGATGTGTTTGGGAAAAGAGAGAGATGATGGAAAAATTAGTTGGAGAAACCTCTCTGCTTTTCTTTTACTTTTAATAATATAATTCTCAATTTGACTCTACAGAGCTGGAATGGTTTAGTGTCTCTTATGTTTTTGTAGGTAGGGCTTCCAAACCTTCTTATTATTTGCTTAATTGGTCTTTCAATTGTACATTGTAAATTCACACCACCACGGATATTAATGGTTTAAAAAGAAATATTTGCTTAATTGGTCTTTCAATTGTACATTGTAAATTCACACCACCACAGATATTAATGGTTTAAAAAGAAACAAAAGGTCCCTATTTTCTTTTCTTTCCTTTCCTTTCTCCCCTTTTCTTGTTTTCATTACTAAGTTTTAGAAAAGGGCATATTTTTCTTTCACAATAGTTATGCATTTTAATTGCTAAAA
Source organism: Morus notabilis (assembly GCF_000414095.1). Taxonomy (NCBI): domain Eukaryota; kingdom Viridiplantae; phylum Streptophyta; class Magnoliopsida; order Rosales; family Moraceae; genus Morus; species Morus notabilis. Next base: position 4,595 of record NW_010363912.1, on the reverse strand, counting down.
AACATAGTTATAAAATTTCCTTTTTTGAAAGCTACATCATTATTGTGTGATAGATTGATGTCTTCATTTGTTTTTACTGCAAAAAAACTCTAAAACGAACCAAGTCTACAAATCTAAGCTCCTCCATAAAGCTACTACTTTGTAATTGTCTCACAGGTACACAAGTTTGGTGCATCAATTTCTCATAGGCCTGTTGAAGGCATGGCAGTGCTGTTGCAAGGTTTATGCAGAATGACAGTGCTTTCTTTAAGTATTGCCTGACAGGTCAATTCAAAATCTTTATTCCGATCTATGATAAATTCTCTTTAATTTCTGTCTTTTGTCACCTAGAATGTACTTTTCATTTTTTCTCGCGAGATTTATAATTCTTAGTTGTCATTGTGGTAAAAAAATGCAGATGTTGCTACACGGAACCATATCTTCAAATAATTATCTGAGGACTAATTTTCTTGGTAGGAAGAGTCTTGAGGGGCTTTTCTTTTTTTCTTTTAACATAACTTCTCAATATTCGTGAAACTGTACACGTTTATACATGGCTTGATTATTTAAAATGTCTTTAATTCATCTTGTTGTGAATTGGTTCTTTCTTTGGGTTTTGGTTTTTTGTTGTTGTTCCGCAATGGCGAGTTGGCCTTCTACAACCGTGGCGATGTCAAAGAACTCTGGTTGCAAAATGGCGTGAGAGAGAATTAACACAGTAAGATTTCATTTGATTCGTGAAAAACTACTCATGAGCTCGTTAATTAAATTTTCCATGGACGTTTTGACCGATTTGCTGATTTTTTGACATATGGTTCTTCATTATTCTCTGCAGAATACTCCTGTTTTCCAAAAAAAAAAAAAGGAAAAAAGAAAAGTGTTAGCTGAACCCAAGGTGGCAGCAAAAGGGTCGCCGTCTCTTTTTATTTGGAAAATGAAGCTGCTGACACCGGTTTTGTTAGTAAGTATCGTGGT
>NW_010363912.1:0-2074 GCF_000414095.1 Morus notabilis | reverse complement strand
TGTGTAATTTGGCTGTACGTGCAATTTCTACTATGCATGTAGATGTGATTGAGGTGGTTTGAGAAGAAAGGGAAGAAAATTGAGATGGATGTGTTTGGGAAAAGAGAGAGATGATGGAAAAATTAGTTGGAGAAACCTCTCTGCTTTTCTTTTACTTTTAATAATATAATTCTCAATTTGACTCTACAGAGCTGGAATGGTTTAGTGTCTCTTATGTTTTTGTAGGTAGGGCTTCCAAACCTTCTTATTATTTGCTTAATTGGTCTTTCAATTGTACATTGTAAATTCACACCACCACAGATATTAATGGTTTAAAAAGAAACAAAAGGTCCCTATTTTCTTTTCTTTCCTTTCCTTTCTCCCTTTTTCTTGTTTTCATTACTAAGTTTTAGAAAAGGGCATATTTTTCTTTCACAATAGTTATGCATTTTAATTGCTAAAAAACATAGTTATAAAATTTCCTTTTTTGAAAGCTACATCATTATTGTGTGATAGATTGATGTCTTCATTTGTTTTTACTGCAAAAAAACTCTAAAACGAACCAAGTCTACAAATCTAAGCTCCTCCATAAAGCTACTACTTTGTAATTGTCTCACAGGTACACAAGTTTGGTGCATCAATTTCTCATAGGCCTGTTGAAGGCATGGCAGTGCTGTTGCAAGGTTTATGCAGAATGACAGTGCTTTCTTTAAGTATTGCCTGACAGGTCAATTCAAAATCTTTATTCCGATCTATGATAAATTCTCTTTAATTTCTGTCTTTTGTCACCTAGAATGTGCTTTTCATTTTTTCTCGCGAGATTTATAATTCTTAGTTGTCATTGTGGTAAAAAAATGCAGATGTTGCTACACGGAACCATATCTTCAAATAATTATCTGAGGACTAATTTTCTTGGTAGGAAGAGTCTTGAGGGGCTTTTCTTTTTTTCTTTTAACATAACTTCTCAATATTCGTGAAACTGTACACGTTTATACATGGCTTGATTATTTAAAATGTCTTTAATTCATCTTGTTGTGAATTGGTTCTTTCTTTGGGTTTTGGTTTTTTGTTGTTGTTCCGCAATGGCGAGTTGGCCTTCTACAACCGTGGCGATGTCAAAGAACTCTGGTTGCAAAATGGCGTGAGAGAGAATTAACACAGTAAGATTTCATTTGATTCGTGAAAAACTACTCATGAGCTCGTTAATTAAATTTTCCATGGACGTTTTGACCGATTTGCTGATTTTTTGACATATGGTTCTTCATTATTCTCTGCAGAATACTCCTGTTTTCCAAAAAAAAAAAGGAAAAAAGAAAAGTGTTAGCTGAACCCAAGGTGGCAGCAAAAGGGTCGCCGTCTCTTTTTATTTGGAAAATGAAGCTGCTGACACCGGTTTTGTTAGTAAGTATCGTGGTTTTCCTTCGAGGTTGCTTTTCTAGGTTTTAGTTTTTGGCTTTTGTAGTATGAATGTTCAAAAAAATCAGAATTTTTGTAAAAAAGGGAATTAGATTAGAAAAGTTAAGCATTTTGTATTTTGTAATTATTTCTTGAGGAGAGTCAACTGAGTTGAAGCGCACAAACTGAAACCCAGTTTCATTAAGGTTCTTCATCATTTTATCTTTTTTCTTTTATCGCTTTTTTTTTTGGCTTAAAATCCTTTTTTTTTAATTCTTTTTGCTTATGTATATATCTTCTTCTTTCTTTCTTTCTTTTAATAGATCACATCCATATTTTAGTTTAATTCGATACTAACTTTTGTCTAAGATATATGAACTTCTGTTTGTGGGTTTTTAGATAAATAATGGGTATTTCTAAAAGCAAACACTTATTACATATTTGGAACTTTTGAAGAATTCTACATAAAGTTTGCAATTAGCTATTCTATAGCTATCCGTCCTTGCATTTTCAGTTCTTTTAGGTTAACTGTACATAAGTTAAGTGGACTTAAAACTTTGTTACTTTTATTGTTTTGTCAACTTCTTTATCCTCACTTTTTGTGGTGAAAGGAAATTTATGCTATTTAACAGAGCGTCTACTCTGCCTAGAACTAGTTCTCAAAAGGTATTGACCATCTCACTCTTTTTTAATTCTAGGA
>NW_010363911.1:0-978 GCF_000414095.1 Morus notabilis | reverse complement strand
AAAAGTTGTCGCCGTTCCCGTGGCGGTTGTAGAGTGCGAAGAGAGCCACAATCTGACGAATTATGAGCCTCGTTACGACAACAAAACTTTTCGCCGTTCCCGTGGAAGTCATAGATCGCGAAGAGAGCATCGATCTAATGGCTGGTGGGCCCCATTACGACACCAAAAGTTATCATCATTCCCGTGCCATTCGTAGATCGTGAAAAGAGCTTCTTTAATCTAACGGTTGATGGGCCCCGTTACGACACCAACATTTGTCGCCCTTCCAGCGCGAAGATAGCTTCGATCTAACGGCTGATGGGCCCCGTTTCGACACCAAACATTGTCGCCATTCTAGTGACGGTGGTAGAGCGTGAAGAGAGCTTCGATATAACCTCTGATGGGCCGGCCCCGCTATGGCATAAAAAGTTGTCACTAAATTCGTGGCGGTTGTAGAGGGGGAAGAGAGCTTTGATCTAACGGATTATTGGACCCGTTACGAGATAAAAAGTTGTTACCGTTCTCGTGGCAATTGTAGATCGCGAAGAGTGCTTCGATCAAACGGCTGATGGGCCCCGTTACGACACCAAAATTTGTCGCCCTTCCCGGGGTGGTTGTAGAGTGCGAAGAGAGCTTCGATCTAACGACTGATAGGCCTCGTTTCAACACCAAACATTGTCTCCATTCCAGCAGTGGTAGGGCGCGAAGAGAGCTTCGATATAACGTCTGAAGGGCCGGCCCCGTTTCGACACCAAAGGTTGTCCCCGTTCCCGTGGCAGTTGTATAGCTCGAAGAGAGCTTCGATATGACGGATGATGGGCCCAGCTATGACACCAAAAGTTGTCACCATTCCCGTCGCGGTTGTTGAGTGTGAACAGAGATTAGATCTATCGGTTGATGGGCGCCGTTACACACCAAAAGTTTTCAGCGTTCCTTTGGCCATTGTAGCATACGAAGAGAGCTTCAATCTAACGGCTAATGGGGCCCGTTACGACACAA
>NW_010363910.1:0-31875 GCF_000414095.1 Morus notabilis | reverse complement strand
ATATATATATATAATTGTCGTTAATTGAATAACAAAACAAAACAAATCCATCCGTGGAGCTACCAAATGGTGGTGGCTTTTCTTTAGCTTAAAAATTGTGCTTGCACTTAGGCTTCCTTTAGAATGTGTGGGGCAGGTGCAACAACCGTACCACCTTTTGTTGGCTCCACCAGGTGTATTGTTTGTCACACATGAAACTCAAAAATAAAAAAATAATAATAATAATTACAAAACAATGTCTTAAGTAATCAATCATATCAAAATTATTGCATGATAGAAAGAACAGCAATTGAGTCCCATATTTTCAAGGAGTTTTCTATCGTAGAGATGCGGTTCATAATGTTAAGGGCGTATTTCGCAAACCACAAAAGAATGTGATGTAAGATTAAGGAGAATATAAGAGAAAAGAAAGTAATATTAATTAATGATTCTTTTTTAATGTTTATTGATTTTCTGTTGAGCCCTTTTCAGTATTTAACTTATTTACTTGATAGCGGTATGAGAAACAATCCAATTCATTTTCTAGAGTGTAATATACTTAATATATATATATATATATATATAAATGTTGTCACTATTATCCTTTTACTTGTAACATTGAATTTGTTAAGGGTTTAAGCATAAATTTCACATTCATTACCTTTAAATACCAAGAGACAAGATATGTACCATGATTAGTATTCTTTCTTCTCATTTTTTGTACTGTGTGGGATCTAGTATACTTTCATTTATAATCTTATAAGTAAATACATAATTAGATAAAAAACAGTGAATTACTCATAATTCTCTATTTTTCAATCATGCAAAATAAGTACATTTTATATTTTATCGAAGTCACGTTAAAATTTAGAAAAAATATATATATATATATCTAAAATGACAGAACTTAATAAAAATCCCACGGTTCAAATTGTATATTACCATAGTTTACTGATTAGGTATTATTTCATGTCCCGAAAAGGAAAAAAAAAATCACATTCTTAAAAGAGAACTCCGCTTTACTAACACACATTCAAAAATTGCATAACTAGCAAAAAAACCATTTTTCTTTGAAATAATAAGCAATAAATATCAAGATAAACTCCACCATAGCCATAGCCACAGGCATAAACAGGAAAATTTTTTAGGTCTCGTTTACTTCACCGATTTAAGTTTTTAATTTTAAATTTTTACAATAAAAAATTATAAAAAAATGTCACATTTAATTTACACACATTCAAAAATTGCATAACTAGCAAAAAAACCATTTTTCTTTGAAATAATAAGCAATAAATATCAAGATAAACTCCACCATAGTCATAGCCACAGGCATAAACAGGAAATTTTTTAGGTCTCGTTCACTTCACCGATTTGAGTTTTTAATTTTAAATTTTTACAATAAAAAATTATAAAAAAATGTCACATTTAATTTTTTTATTACAATAAAATTTTTTTAAAAAATATCACATTTTAATTTAAATCTATAAAATGAAAGAGGTCTTAAAAAGACAACCTAATTAAAATTTGTACAAAACAAAAAAGTCATCATCCTTTTGAACACTTTATTGACTCCGAGACTCAAACACAAACACACAACGCAACAATCCCGTTTGCCTTTTTACTCGCCACAACGCATTACTACATGATAACGCATCACCATCACCATCACACGCGAATAATGCAACCGTATCCTTTGTTCCCTTGTGTTTGCTTTTACTGTTTTCGCTGTTACCGAGGTGAGTAGATTCCAAATCCTTCTCCATAAAGCATTATCTTCTTTTGTTTTTCTTACCAAAAAAATAAAAAATAATAAAAAATTACGTTGTTTCTCTTCATCTTCTTCTTATTATTCCAAAATTTCCAAATCCTTCTTCTTCTTCTTCTTCTTCTTCTTTTGACGATTATCTCCGTGAGTCCCTCAAGAAACATGTGGATATGGGTCTGCGTCAGATAAACAAAAAGAGTCAGCTTTCTTCTAGAAGATTATCATTATTATTATTATTTTTCATTTATGATTATGCTCTTCTTCACCGGGAAGATAAGTGGTTTACTAATTGTATTCTCGTTTCGCGAGTATTCATCATTCTTGGGTTGTTTTGATGGTTTACGATGAATCTCATTTAAGTAAGAATTCTCATTTCTCAAGGTGTTTTTCTCTTCTGCTAAATATATGTATATGTATAGTACTGTAAAACACTTCTCTTCTCTTCTCTTCTCATTTCTCAGTTTTCCCGGCAAATTTATATATCAAAGTCTCAAGCATCATCAACGTTCACTTTTCAGGTACTACTCAAATTTCTTTCGTACACTTTTTAGAGATTCTTCTGGCAAATTTATATATCAAAGTCTCAAGAATCATCAACGTTCACTTTTCAGGTACCACTCAAATTTCTTTCGTACACTTTTTAGAGATTCTTCTTCTTTCGTCTGCTTGAATTAGTTCACGTTTTTGGTTTTTTTGTGTCATGTTTGAGTGCTTCAAGATTAAGGTAACCAAATAAAAGGTAATTTTACATTTCTTCTTCTTCTTTCGTCTGCTTGAATTAGTTCACGTTTTTGGTTTTTTTTTTGGTCATGTTTGAGTGCTTCAAGATTAAGGTAACCAAATAAAAGGTAATTTTACATCTGGGTTTCTTGTGATTTGAATGTTGGAAGACATTCGAGATTCCAAAAGCTACTTTACTTTTTCCTCTCCTTTTTTTTAATTAGTAGTGGCCCAGTACGGTTTTATTTTTTATTTTTTATAATTAGTCCATGATTACGCAGTAAAAGTATTTCTTATCTAATTACTCCTTTTCTTTATTGTTAAATAATCTGTAGTGCTTTTTAGTTGAGAATTTGCCACTATTTTTTTTTATATATTATTATTATTTTCACTTTGCTTGGCGAGCAAAATTAATCTTTAGATGCAATTAAGGATCATAATGAGTGACTTCAAAGTATGCCGTCCTTTCTTTACAGCAATAATCCACTGCCACTGACAAAATATTGATGTTGTAACTTCACCTAATTTCTCTCTCTTTCTTAGTCATTAATTATTGATTATTGATTTTGCCCTTTAATCAATAGTTTATTAGAAGCTTTAATTAATTGTTTATTCTTATTTTTATAATATTTTTGCTACAAAGGAAGATAATAATTATTGAATGTTTTTCTGCTTGGCTGTTTTCCAGGGCGGTTTAACGAATTGGCAATTATAATGGTGTTATTTATCCTCTAGCCTAGATATTCTCTTGTTTGTATTGATCTGTCTTCACCTACCATTTTGCCCCTGCTCAATGGCTGAAATTCCATTTTTGTCCCTCAACTTCTTGCCAATCTTCATATTACTCTCTTTCATTCTTTTCCCGCCTTATTGCATGACTCTAACGGTCGAGACAGAAGCCCTTCTTCAGTTCAAGAAGCAGCTCAAAGACCCCCTCAACTTTCTCGATTCGTGGCGAGCCTCCGATCAAGAAACGCCTTGTCGGTTTTTCGGAGTCAAGTGCGATCCGGTTTCCGGGAAAGTTACCGAAATCAATCTCGACAGCAAGAACCTTTCCGGTCAGATTTCGCCTTCTGTGTCTGTCCTTGAGAGCTTGACTGTGCTCTCATTGCCCTCAAATCACATTTCAGGAAAACTGCCTTATCAACTGAGCAAATGTACCAATCTTAGGGTGTTGAATTTAAGTGATAATCACATGACTGGACGAATCCCTGATCTTTCCATGCTTAAGAATTTGGAGATTTTTGATCTTTCCATAAACTACTTCTCTGGAGGTTTTCCCAGTTGGGTTGGGAATCTGACGGGCCTGGTCGGGCTGGGACTTGGGGAGAACGAGTACGATGAAGGACAGATTCCGGAGACTATTGGGAATTTGAAGAACTTGATTTGGCTGTATCTTGCGGATTCCCATTTGAGAGGGGAGATCCCCGAATCGATTTTCGAGCTTATGGCGTTGGGAACGTTGGATATTTCGAGGAATACGATCTCCGGGAAGCTCTCCAAGTCGATTTCTAAAATGCAAAGCCTTTTTAAGATTGAGTTTTTCCACAACAACCTGACAGGAGAAATACCTGTAGAGCTCGCGGAACTCACTGGTCTGCGGGAGTTTGATGTTTCTGTAAACAAGTTGTATGGTACATTGCCTCCAGAGATCGGAAACCTGAAGAATCTGACGGTTTTCCAGCTATACGAAAACGATCTCTCCGGATATTTCCCTGCAGGGTTTGGTGATATGCAACATCTTAATGGGTTCTCAATCTATGGAAACCGTTTTTCAGGTGATTTCCCCGCCAATTTCGGCCGGTTCTCTCCATTGGAAAGCATCGACATATCTGAGAATCAGTTTTCAGGTGCTTTTCCGAAGTTTCTATGCGAGAAAAGAAAGCTGAAGTTCTTACTTGCACTGCAAAACAGTTTTTCCGGAGAGTTGGCAGAATCTTATGGTAATTGTAAAACCCTGGAGAGGGTTAGAATCAATAAGAACCGTTTGTCTGGAAAAATCCCAGATGGATTTTGGGAACTTCCTTTCGCGAAAATGATTGATTTGGGTGATAATGATTTCAGTGGAGGGATATCTCCCAATATAGGCTTCTCTACCAGCTTGACTCAGTTGCTGTTGGGCAACAACAGCTTTTTGGGCCATCTTCCGTTGGAGCTTGGAAAGCTTACAAACTTAGAAAGGCTCTACTTGAGTAGCAATAACTTCTCTGGACAAATTCCTGCAGAAATTGGTGCTTTGAAGCAGCTTTCATCTTTGCAGCTTGAGGAAAATTCGTTAACAGGTTCAATACCACCCGAACTCGGTAACTGCGTCAGGATAGCGGACTTGAATCTTGCTTCGAATTCTTTGACCGGTGGTATCCCGCGTACGCTTTCGCAGATGAGCTCTCTGAACTCTCTAAACCTTTCTAGAAATAAACTTACTGGTGTTATTCCACAAGATCTTGAGAAACTGAAACTGAGTTCTGTGGACTTTTCGGAAAACCAGTTCTTCGGAAGAGTTCCCTCGGATCTTTTGACCATGGGCGAGGACAAAGCCTTCCAAGGAAATGAAGGACTCTGCATTGATCAGAACATGAGGGCGCATACGAATTCTGCAATGAGTACTTGTTCTAGCAAACCCGGTCAGAAGAGCCTTCTTCGACGTAAACTAGCTGCGTTCTGCACAATAGCTTCTGCATTGGTTGTTATTCTAGCTGGTTTACTCTTCGTGAGCTATAAGAACTTCAAGCAAGGTGAAACCGACGTGGACAGTAGCTTGGAAGAGGGGAAGGGAACGGAAGCAAAATGGAAGCTCGCGTCTTTCAACCAATTGGAATTTGAGGCAGAGGAGATATGTGATTTGGAAGAAGACAATTTGATTGGAAGAGGCAGCACAGGGAAAGTCTATCGCTTAGATTTGAAGAGAAATGGGAGCACAGTGGCTGTGAAGCAGTTATGGAAAGGAGATGCTGTGAAAGTCTTGGCTGCTGAGATGGAGATTTTGGGAAAGATCAGGCATATAAATATACTGAAGCTTTATGCATGTTTAATGAAAGAAGGATCTAGTTTCCTGGTGTTTGAGTACATGGCCAACGGTAATCTGTTTCAAGCGCTTCACAGCGAGATCAAATGTGGGAATCCCGAATTGGACTGGTGCCGAAGGTATAGAATTGCTTTGGGAGCTGCGAGGGGGATCTCCTACTTACACCATGATTGTTTGCCCGCGATTATACATAGGGATATAAAATCAACCAACATTCTCCTCGATGAAGAGTATGAGCCTAAAGTTGCTGATTTTGGTGTTGCAAAGATTGCTGCTCACAAGGGCTCTGATTTTAGCTCTGTTGCTGGTACTCACGGTTACATTGCTCCTGGTGAGTTTCGAACTATCACTAAACGTGTTCTTTTTTTTTTTTTCTGTCTTTACTAGTTTGCCTCACTGTGTTGAACCTCTCGTCATAAAAGATTTGAATTTATTAAGTTTCTAATTTATTTTGCTTGATCAATTTTTATCTTCTACACAATTATTTGTTCCCCACATTTCTTTATCATGCTTTGGAACAGACAAATGTTTCTTGGCCATCCTACATTCTTACATCGAATGAACATTTAGCTATACGTTCCCATATGTTTACATTTGGAGAAAATTCTTAAAGCAAAGAAGCAGAATACAAAGTAGACTTGTTAGCTTCATAACGGTCTAGTGTAAGGCTTTTCTTTCTGTTGTAAATTGTTTACTCTTACGTAGAGATTAGACATTTTGTATGGTGATGTATATATATGTGAGTTTTATGGGTGTGAAACTACTTGGTATCTGGTCTTTGCTTCAGCAGTAGCCTTCAATACACGGTTATTTTCCAATTATCTACTTGAAATATGACGTTTAATAGAAATAGCATTGTAACTTTGCTTTTCTACTCAGTCCATTTCACGTTTGGTAAACATATTGTGGTTATATGTCTCCTTTTGAATTGTAAAATGACTATCCGGCGTTAATCGAGCTATTTCCTAATGCTGACACAAACTAATTTCCTTTTTCAGAGCTGGCTTACACTCTCAAAGTCACCGAAAAGTGCGATGTTTACAGCTTTGGCGTGGTGCTGCTAGAACTAGTAACTGGTAGAAGACCAATCGAAGACGAGTATGGAGAAGGGAAAGACATTGTTTACTGGGTTTCGACTCATCTCAACAATCTTGAAGACGTCATGAAAGTTCTCGACTGTCGAGTGGCATCTGAAGTTCTCCAAGATGACATGATCAAGGTCCTTAAAATTGCCGTTTCCTGCACCAAAAAACTTCCTACTCTTCGCCCGAGCATGCGAGAGGTAGTCAAGATGCTTGTTGATGCTGAGCCTTGCACTCTCAAGTCTCAGGATAACAATTCGGATCACAGTTCAGATAACAGACATGATAAGATGTTTTTCTAGTTATTTCATTTCTTTCCATTTACTGCAGAAGGTAATATCTCAACATTCACGGAAATCCGAGCAAGTTTTTAATCGAATCAAGTTTCCCTCAGTTTGGTATTCAGAAGGCTTTTAATTCTGCCATCTGATCATGGGAAGTGTCTTGCTTTGTATGATGGTCATGTTGTAGAAAGCTAAATCTTGTAATTTTGACTTGAGGTTTGGCTGTTTTTGTGTATAAGCATTATATTAGATAAGAAAACTGTTTTTTTGGCATTGACTTTTGCTTTATTCCTTTCCCTTTTCAAAAATTAAATCAAAGTAAACGAACAGTTTTGAGAAATGGATGATCAAATAATGCAGTCAGAAAGTTTAACATGTTTGAATTTTTCGTCTGATCAGTTGTCATATACAAGAGAAAAGCTCTCACTTATTTTCTGCTGCGTCTTTGTGGTCAACTATAAAAGTTTACGTTTAAGGTTAAGACTAATTCATAATCCAAAGTAATCAAAGTTCTAGATAGATGTTGACTGATATCATATCCAATTTGACGAATATGTCAAACATTTCCTTGTTGAAAATTCAAATAATTTTTCTCACTCTGATACGTGATCTGGGGTTTTCTTTTGGGTTGGTTGTACGTCAATTTTATATAAACTTACTTTATGTGATAACTTATTCTTTTCGGAAAGATTTAGAACTTTCAATGCTGACTTTGATTTGAATCCTACCTCCAAAACTCGTTTTTTTGCGGAAAGAGGAGCATTATTGTGAGAGGTCCGGGCCACAACCCCACGGGTTTGTATAGTTTGTGGGTTGATTAGTACAATCATAAAAAAGGTAATAAAAAGAAAAAGAGATGTGTGTGAAAATGGCTTTGTTAAATTAGGTTAATGACTTTTTTTTTTTTTCCAATAGTTTGACAGCTAATTGAATTTGTGGTAAAAGTCAATCACTAATTAATCGATACAAATTAGCGTTTAACCTATGTCAATTAATGGTTTGTTGATTAACCAATTATTGAATTAGTAGTTAAAACTGACGAATTCATCAACCATTTTGATAAACCACAAATCAAAGTCGGGTATGAAAAGTTCTTAATTCTGAATTGGAAAATACCGCCAAAGGACAATATTTTCAAGCAAAAATAAATACTAGTATTTACTATTTAGGAATAACAGAATTTGAAGCAAGAGTCCTAAAATGTCCTATAAATGTGTGGAGAATATGGTCTCCACGTGTATGTTTTAGGTGTATTTGGTTTCGAAATTTCTAGGGATTTGGTGAGGATTGTCAAGGATAAAATTTCTTCCGCACATATTTCCTTGTGTATACGACTATATAACTGCTAAAAAAATTGTTTTACAGGTGCAAAATGAAGGACAATGTCTATTCGTGTTCACATTTCATGAATTCCTTTATCACCTGCTCATGTCTAAACCATGTATATTGGCCCCGTTCACTTCGTTGATTTGAGTTTAGAATTCGAGTTGAAATGTGATTTTATGTGAGAGCTTTTTACTGTAGTAAAAAAATTAGATGTGATTGTTTGTGAGAGCTTTTTATTGTAGAAAAACTCGAATTCTAAACTCGAATCAGCGAAGTGAACGGGACCTTACTAGAATCTTCTTGATAATGATCGTGCATCCCACCTCTACAAAAAGGAATGAGTCATTCTTTGGTGAAAAGCAAGATGTTTAGACGTTAAAAGTCGGACTAATCCCATACATTATGGCATTTTAACTAGAAGCTCTTTGGAAATTATCATCCAAATAATTTTTTAAGTAGCTTTTAGTGCCAGGAATTATAAAACGTTAATATAGAAAGCTATGTCAAACAAACCTAAAGAACTTGTTTGCTAAGCGAGAATTTGGTTAAAATAACCAAATGAAAAAGTAAAATTAAGAAAATGACTTTTTTAATTTTAATTTTATTTATTTTTCCTCTTGCCGGTCTCCTTCCGCCGGAATCAATGGTTATTTATTTCTCCTCCCGCCGGTCTCCTTCCGCCGGAATCAATGGCAGCACTCCATTTCTCTCTCTTCTTTTCTTTCTCTCTCTCTCTCTATTTTCTTCAACCTTTTTGGTAGCTTCCAATCCAAAAGCAAAGCACTCCAAACAAAAGAAACCGAGATTAGAGTAGTTGAAGAAGATGGAGAAGAAGGAGAAGGAGAGAGGGTGATCATGAACGCCATGGTTGTGGATTGTGGTTTGTTTTGGTGAGCTTTCTTCTACGCTCGTGGCTTTAAGAAAAAGCAAAAAAAAAAAAAAAAAAACAGAAAAGTCATTTTGTAAATAAAAATTTTTAAATTGTTATTTTATGAATAAAACTTTTCTCTTAAGTTATTTTTACAAAGGCCTCTTGGTAAGCTTGAAATGTGGAAGGAGAATAGAAATGGAGGGATTAGTAAAATAATTTCGTATTGATCTGGCGGTTCTTTGGTAGAAAGGAGATAATGAATGAATTAGATAAGTGATTCAAAATCTAACACAAAAAGAAAAAGAAGAAGATAAATAACTTAATTTTAGAAGGAATGGATTAGATAAGTGATTCTTGAATGAATCATTACTTTTTACTTGTGAAAAAAAAAAAGAGAAATAGAAGTCAAAACTAAAGTCATCTTCTCAAAATTATAACAATACAAGTACATTTGTCTTTGTTCGAAGTACTTGCTGAATTTTATTTCACATTACTTTACATTATTTTCATGTGGATTTAGAAACTCTAAAAACAACATTATACTGACCCTAAGAAGTTTAGAAATCACTACTACAGTTCTAGTTATCATGGAAAACGTGGTAAGAATTTATGTTTAGGATCGTTGTGCTGAAAATAGAATGTTAGCGATTTTAGACTAAATATATGTCAAACGAAAAAATATTCATAAATAAATTCATCATTATGCATACTATCTGATGCCGAGTGACCAACTAGAATGATTTATCACTGTCAAAATTGGAAGATGTTGAATGAAATTGGACATGAAAATAAATTTAACACCATACACAAGCTTAAAGTTAGTTTCCCTTAATAATTTATCAAAATAAGACAAACTTTAAGAATATTAAGGATTCTTCGCTACAAGAAAAAAAGCTTTTTCAACCAAAAAAAAAATTGGTGGCAATTTGAAAAATTGGTGGCAAAAGGTACTTATTACGATCAAATATTTAGTCATAAAAAACATGGTGGCAATTTAATATTATAGGCTGCTAAAATTCTTTTTGCAATTTAAAATTTAGTAGCAAAAGGCTAGTTTTCACAACCAAATTTTTTTGGTCGCAAGAAATTCGGTATTCCTCATGTTTTCTTGTAGTGCTTCCATAAAAAGGAAACTATATCATGCTACTAGATTCAACGTGGAAAGGGGTTCAAATTATAGCATGATTGAGGGATTCCCTATGTTAATGTGGGAAAGGAAGGTTCTTTATTTTTATCCTTCAACAAACTTAGATGTTTTTGTGCGTGTTTAGAACTCGTTTTAAAATGATTTTATTTTTTGTATGAAAATGAAAATGAAAACATTTTCAATTTTAGGCAAAAATCATTTTTGAAAATGCGTTTGGTAGTTTTATCAAGAGATTATTTTCAGTATAAAAAACTCATTAATGTCTCTCACTCTCTCTCTTTCTGCTCGAGAGAGGAGAAAACAAAAACAAAAAATGAAAAACGACTAAAAGTCATTTTTCATTTCTCTCTCATTTTACACTAAATCAAAAAATCGTTTTCATTTCCGTTTTTTGTCTTTATTTCGCCAAATACTATTTTGAAAACGTTTTCATTTTTTCTTTCTCAAAAAACGTGAAAAATATAAACAGGATTAATTTCAAACACGGCCTTTGTTTTCTTCTTTTCATTCTCTTTGTTTTTTCAATAAATTTATGTGCAGTGAGCAGTTGCCACTTTTAGCACTCAAAATCTTCTGCAACAGCAAACGTTTCAAGGAAAAGCCTGCTGAAGATTGTTATATGTGAAGGAAAGAAATTGTGTGAAATTAACCTGAGAAATGAAGACTATATACTGATTGATATTTTCAAAATTAACATAAAAAAGAAACGAATATACACACATAATAAAAACGCATATCATATGAGGTTGTCCATAAACCAGAAGTCAAAGTAAACTTTTGGAGGAAAATTGACGACTTATATTGTGTATGAATTGTAAGACAAATGCTCGCCGCAACATTTATGAAAGTAACTGTTCTTTTTAAAGGAACCGTTGTTTTAGGCGTTGGATTAATTTAATCTAATGAGTGACAGTGTTTATATTAAAATTTTATAATACACAACACAGAATTATTTTTAATTATAGATCAGAATGTCGAAAATTAATTCAACAACTAAAAAGAACAGTTCCTACTAGTAGTTTAAAAAAAAAAAAATCATGTCAAAAAGTTCACTCATTTTAATTCAGAATCATGCACAAAACATAATGACATAAAGTTGGAGCTGGTTGTTTGTTATTATTGCGACTTCCTTTCACATTATTGGACTTTGTTTTTGTTAGACTTTTCCTGTTTAATAATTAGTTGAATGAAGCACGAATCGATATTAGATGGCTTAGTTTAATAGCACCGGAGGTTTTGAAAAAATTATTTTTAGTTGTGCTGAAAGAATAAATAATTGTTATAAAAAGTAATTGAGTATTTAGTAAATTATAATTATATTAACTGTGTTAGTTTTAAAATTAGTGTAATAATGTTTGATAAATTATGAGGTTGAATTGTTTTGAGTAGTTAAAATGACCAAAATAAATATAAGATAAAACTTAAATATATATATATATAATTATTTTTGGTATTTAGAAATACTTGTTTAACTTAAAAAACATAATGCTTTTAATTATTAATAACAATTATAATTAAATTAATTAGCAACAATTATCAACAAAAATAGATTAATTATTAATAATAATTATTAATAAAAAACCAATTCCTTGATATAAAATGACACGAAAATTAAACAAAATTCAAAGATTAATGAAAA
This sequence comes from Morus notabilis, assembly GCF_000414095.1. Lineage (NCBI taxonomy): Eukaryota > Viridiplantae > Streptophyta > Magnoliopsida > Rosales > Moraceae > Morus > Morus notabilis. Next base: position 20,037 of record NW_010363910.1, on the reverse strand, counting down.
ACACCCAAAACAAAAATAAAAACGGATCAAATTGACTAAAAATAACAAACACATAACCAGGTACATATTCTTCCTCATCCCCAACCTTTTTCTTCTTCTTCACCGTTCACTGAAAGTAAATACCAACAAACTAAACCACCATTTCTCTCTCTCAACTCCTCTTCCACTTTCTTTGAACTCTAAACTGAAAAAACCCAGCTCTTATTCACATTTCACAAAACCCAAAAACCAATCAAATTAAAGAAATTACATTCATTCAGCCGTCGTCGTGAAGCATCCCGGAAAGCTGCTCCCCATTGTGCAAACCCATAACTATCGAGCTTCGCAAGCTTGATCTTCCGCCGTGCGAGCCTCGTTTGAGCCCACAATGCACTCCTCTATTGCAACCCAAGATTTGTTCACGGGTGGGGATGGTCAGCGGGATCTCAGATGGAGATATGCGCGAGCTGTCGATGCTAGTGCGTGAGGCGGTGGCGGAGCAACTGGAGGAGAAGTAGGGCGATTGGGCGTACTCGAAACCCGTGGTGATCCTTGACGTCATCTGGAACTTCGCCTTCGTCGTGGCGGCGGCAACGATGTTGATCCAGCAAATATTTTTGGGAATGGGATTTTTTTCATTCACAGGGGTAATGGGGTAATATTGAAAGTTTCATTAATGTGCCGTAAGGGATTCTTGCACAATCTACGATCAGAAACAATCTTTGGCTGCTTCTGATTTTAATCTTAAATTCTTCAAAAATTGTCCAAGGATCACTTCTTTGAGTTTTTACCAAACACGTTTTAGATGGCTAAATAAGTACTTTTGAGCTCTTAGAATCTACCAAACTGGCCCATTGTGTCAAAGCTTCCTTTCAATCGATTACACGGAGTCATAAGTTAAATTGTACGTTTTTTACAAGGGTAGGAATTCGTATTATTGTTTTCAAAATTATATTAATAAAAGAAATTTTCAGAGTCGTTTTGGATTCTCCATTCCTCCCCTTTGGCGGCCTCTAGTCCTCCCTAGACCCAACGTTGTCCCGTCAGGGGTTGCACATATGTGAGAGAGCCATCACATCTCCCTCAAGACCGCCGTGTGATTCAGTTGTGTGGCTCCCGCATCCGCGCGCCGCTCCAAGCCTTTTTGTGCACCACTCTTAGGGTCCGCCTTAGACAATGTTGCCACCCCAATTTTATTTCCTAAAAACGTCGTGAACAGCCTTCCATTGGCCGTCACTCCATCTGCAAGTCAGCCCAACGGTGCCCAATGTGAACACCATCTACAAAGACAACGCCAACAATGTCATTATTTCTATGCAAAACCACAAATATATTTGTAAATCGGTACTTTGAGACTAACAATCTTGATGTGAGAGGAAAAACCAATGACCAAATCATCATAAATTCATATATTCATTGGATGTAAGTCTTATTGGTTCTTACTATCAACCATATGCTTTTACATGAGATGAAAGTGACAAGCTAATTTTGTATTGCTATAAAAGACAATTGTGACATTATTATTCAATCTGAATCCCATTCTTGATAAAGTTTCACAAATCAATAATCGTATAATTGCTCCTAAAAAGATAGAGATGTACTACTAAAATTATAAAATTACACAACACATTTAACGATGGTTCTTGAAACGTTGTCTAATGCACTAAAAAAGATGTGTTTTGGAAATCCCTGCGCACACTAAACCTTGGCTCCTTAATGATTTATCAAAACCCCCCAAAAAATACGCCATTTGATAAACAAAATGAAAATAACGTCGAAGCCTCACCGAAAACCCACCCTCACCGCCTTGTCCAAGCCATCCAGCCCCTCCCAACGATCTCCTGCAACCTCATTCACACCTTCCACCAATCTTTATCTCCGTCAAGGTAAATATTGTTGACTTTAGTTGTTTTTTAGTCTCAAATTCTTGGACTGAGACGACGTATATTGATGACTAAAGAGAAAATATAAACAAACTAAAAAGGACAAAAAAGAAAAAAAAATCCTATAAACTTAGAGCTTGAAACGGTCACTTGAACTTGGACATGTTCTTTTACCTAACTTAAATCGCAACTCAAATTTTTTGTTACAATATTTTTTCTCATAAAAATTTAAATTTAATTATTTTACAACTTGGACATGTTCTTTTACCTAACTTAAATCGCAACTCAAATTTTTTGCTACAATATTTTTTCTCATAAAAATTTAAATTTAATTGTTTTACTATAGTATTTTTTCTCACATACTAAACTCAAGTTCATAACTCAAGTTTGAGAAAATAGTCTTCTTCCTAGCCTTTAGTTTTGAAAGGTTGTTTTTTTTTCTTCTTCTTCTTTCTAAAACTTTAATTTTTTATCCTAAAATGAAATTAATTTATATTATTTTTGCATAATTTTTTGAATCATTTTTGTTTATTTAAAAAAAAACTGAAAGTGACGTAAAATTTAGGACATTTTCACTGTATTTATATATTAGTACAAATTAACTATATTTTCAATTAGAAAACTATTCCTGACATAAACAGTTCGAGAATGCAAAATTAGGAACGTCAAAATATTCGTATAGAAGTGAAGGAACTTCTACGAGAGTTGAATGAAATTTTAAAAGAGCTGAAGGTTTATTTTTTATGAAGCTGGATTTTATCTCCGTTGTGGAGCTACATGTATGCCAACAGAAAGCATGCATCCCGTTTGCTCTTTGGTTGAACCAATTGTTTAACTGTTTTGTAAATTGTAAGAATTGGTTGATATATCGATATAGGTATTTCTTTAAGATCTATAATTATATTGCCTTTTTTAGTCGAATAAAAGACGGTCCACACTAAAAATAAATAAATAAATATTCATTAAAATATTGATAAGTAAATAATATTTGAACTAATCATAATAATGCATACAAATTTTTTCATATATATGTACATATATTAGAAAAATAAAAAAGTATTGTCCCTACGCAACTGGTGTATTGGTCCACTGCGTGCTTCGTTATTTTTATTCTTTATTACCACCCACCCTTTTTAGCTAAATAGATCACAAGATTCCCTCCCGAACGTGAAGAACAAGCGATTCTTGACCAATCATATAGTTTAACTATTAATCATATCCATGCAGGGGTAAAAAAAAAAAAAAGTTTTTGACACAATTTATAATTTTAAGGAGCTTCTCTAGTGGGACAAAAAAAAAAATACCGATAATTTTTTACCCTCAGTTGTTAGATTTATATAAAAAAATTATCTATTTTATATGCTTTTTCAATCTATTATGATTTTAATAAGATTTAACGGTCATAAATTGACAATACTCATAGGACGTCATACTATAGAAACTCTCGTAATTATAACAATTCACCCTTACAACTTGTTAATGGTCCATTTGACTACTCTTCTAAAAAAATTGCTATATTTAAGGGATTAATAATGCAACAGAATGGAGAAAAATAGAATTTTACCGATCTAATCCGGACAAAAGATGATACTCAAAAGTCTTGGTATGTTCATTTACACAACTCAAGTCATGATTTGAGTTGTGTATGTGAGAGAAAAATATTGTAGTAAAAAATTTAAATTTGAAATTTTACGAGGAAAAACACTGTAGTAATATGACTCGAGTCATGAAATTAACAAAGTCTAAATCTACCTAAATAAATCCCACAAGGGAGAAATCCCGAAACGAGTAGAGAAGAAACTCAATTTTGTATTTAATTCTTAAATATTCAAATCTACCTATTACAATTGATAATATGGCCATTTATAACTTGTGTGCAAAAGGATAACAAAGTACTCACTAAGACCGTCTACATATTAATAACACAATAAGACTAGATTGATAAGCTAGAATAAACAAAAATATAAAATATAAAAACGAAGCTAAATTCTCCTACATCAATTAAAACTTGGATAATTGTAAATTTTATGTTAGAATTTTTTGTGGGACTTGCTTTCTTGTCACTGACTTAGTAAAATCACGCGAAAAAATCGACTACAACGCAACAATTTAGTAAGTTATGGAATAAATTGTCAAAACTATAAATTTTAAGGACAAGTTATCAAAGTTTGAAAATATTTAGGAAAAAAAAGTACAAAACACCAAAAAAAAGTAAAATGGCAATTCTTGTTAGGAAGTGACTTTGCCCTCTGTCTCGTGAGTTTGAATAACAATTCAAATATTTTTGCTATAATTTTTCTCTAAAAAAATTTACAATCAAACTTTTGAAGTTTAAACCGCCATAAAAAATCTCAAATCATATGTCTAATTTTAATAACTAAAATTATGTCTAATCAATTTTATCATGTTACGTTATTTGACAAAATCAAAATGTTATTTAATTAACTTTATCGTGTTTATTCATTAAATATTATGAGGTTGTTTGTTTATCTTCAAAAACTTGAAAAAAGGTCACTTGAGCAAAGAACTTAGGCCAAGTATTTGTTTAGCAAGAACTGCTCGAGTGAAGACTCACGTTTAAACTTGAGAAAAGCAACAATTCTTGAGTGCATCCCCACCCTCTTGATTCAAGTTCAAGTTTAGCCGTAATTGTTAATAAAAATTACTTTTTCTTATTTTAATAATAAATTTCAAAGAAAAATAATTACCTCAAATTCATTTTTAACTATTCACAACTCAAGTTTAGGTGTACCAAACACATACTCAAATTAAATTTTTAATTCAAAAATTAACTCAAATATATACCTCTAAATATAAACTCAACTTATATCTTCTATTTAAATTTAACTTAAAATGTACACTTAAATCACTATAATTTAAAAATATAACTGAAAAAGCCCTGTGAAAAGAAAAGAACAATTTATTAGACACTGTTTCATATCTGAATCCACAATAAAACAACAAAATAAGAGTATTCAAGTACTTTAGAATAAATAAATGACTATTCAAATAGTCATTAGTCCTTACTTAAGACACTGCCTTGAGTTTCCAGTTCTTGACCACACACACGCTCTACTGTACTCGTTAAAACGTTTTCAAAAGGACTTGGTCCTTGGTCCTCAGTCCTCAAAAAACCTCTCTCCCGAACCGCGTTTCCTTTCTCTTTCAAAATCCCTTTCTTCTTCATCAGAACTCCCACCTTAAAATTCCCCCAAAACCTCCTTTATTTTTTCGCACACATCAATCTCTATTCTCTCTCTCTCTCTCTCTCCCTCTCTAAAACCCACAATAATATTTCTTCTTGTACCAACCATGAAATTATTAGAACCCGCAAATCATAAAAATAATAATTCCCATGGCTTCTCTCTCCAATAACCTCAATTCTATTCTTCTTTTTCTTATCTTCACCTTATTTTTCCCAAACATTCCTTCCCTTATTTCTCTCTCAACCGTAGCCATCTCAGAGACCTCAAACCAAACTCTAATTTGCGCTCTCACAATTCCACCCCAAAACGACAACAAAAACCCTTCTCTCAATTGCACAACTTTCCCTCATAACAACCAAACCCAAATCTCCTTTATCCCCGACACCACCTCGTTTTCCGAAATAGTTTCCGGAAACGGTTTTCTCTGCGGTTTGACCAACATCAATAGCCGTACTACTACGCTCAGTTGCTGGAGATTCTCCTCAATCAACGGCTCTGATCTGCAGTCCAAGCGGATCTACAGTGGTCCTTCTCTCAGACAACTCGACTCCGGAAACTCCCACGTTTGCGGAACAGTAAACGACACAAACCGCATCGAATGCTGGCAATGGTATTGGTACAGAGACAAGTACAACTCATCAGCTCATCAAAATTTCTCCAAAATCTCTGTCGGAGAAAATTTCGTCTGTGGGATATCACAAAGAAGCACCGGAATTTCTTGCTTGGGAACCAATAATGCTCTGGTGGGCCATGAGCCCAATGGGAGTTACGTAGAAATCTCTTCTGGGTTTTCCCACGCTTGCGCAATATCGACCAATAAGAGCTTGGTTTGCTGGGGAGAAAGAAAAGATTATGTTGAGAATTACCCACGTGAGAATTACTTCGTGTCTCTGGCTTTGGGGGAGAACCGGAGCTGTGCTTTGAGAGAGAACCAGACTGTGGTTTGCTGGGGCGAAAACGGCTTCGTGTTGCCGGAAGTTTTGAGGGAAATGGAGTTTATCTCCATTGAAGCGAAGAGGAGAGTTTTCTGTGGCGTTTTGAATTCTAACTTTTCTTTGTATTGTTGGGGTGGTGATAGTGGAGTAATGGGGTCGAGTTATGATTATATGGTTTTTGAAACAGTGTTGGCCGGACCGTGTAGAAGCCAATGTCCGGGCCGGGTTTTACCGGGCTCCGGATTGTATTGTGGGAGAGGATTAGTTGTCTGCTCGGATTTTTCAGAAAGAGAATTGACGCCGTCGGAGCCGGCGCCGGTGCCCGAGCCGGCCGCGAAGTCGTCCTCCGGTTGGAGCGGCAAAATGGTGGCTTATATGGTGGTCGGTTGTGTCGGGTCATTTTGTTTGGTGTTGGTTTGTTGTTTCTTTTTGTTTAGGTATTGTAAGGGTAGAGTTATTCGAGTGCACGACTCCGGCCGGTTGGATGAGGCCGGAACCCAAGCCGAACCCGGTTCGAGCCGACGACAAGAGAGTGTTAATAGTCAGGTTTTTTCCAGACTCGGGTCCGGTCCGGTTCTAGAGAAACGGTTGAGCCATTTGATAAGCATGGGAACCAATGGGACCCACCTAGAGGAATTTTCGTTAGAAGCATTACTTGAAGCGACGGAGAATTTCTCCGAAGATCGGAATATTGGATTCGGAAGCTTCGGCTCTGTCTACCACGGGAAGCTCGAGGACGGTCGAGAAGTGGCGATCAAAAGAGCCGAAGCCTCGGCCTCCTCGCCGTTTGCTGGCGGCGGCGGCGGAGGGACCAAAATTCTACGACAAGCGGAGGATAATGACAATGCTTTCGTTAGAGAGCTGGAGTTCTTGTCACGCTTGAACCACAAGAACTTGGTTCGCTTGTTGGGGTTTTACGAGGACAATAAGGAAAGAGTATTGGTTTATGAATACATAACAAACGGGACACTCCACGACCACCTCCACAGGGAGGAAAACTCCCCTCTCGCCACGTGGTACGCTCGGATCAAGGTGGCAGTTGATGCAGCGAGGGGGATCCAATACTTGCATGACTACGCTGTTCCCTCAATCATACACCGCGACATCAAGTCCGCAAACATATTATTGGACGACACGTGGACCGCCAAGGTCTCAGATTTCGGATTATCCCTAATGGGCCCGGAAGATGATGTGTCCCACCTGTCCCTTAAGGCCGCAGGCACAATGGGTTATATCGACCCGGAGTACTTCAGACTCCAAAAGTTGACCGCAAAAAGTGACGTTTACAGCTTTGGAGTTGTGCTACTGGAGTTGCTCTCGGGTTACAAGGCAATTCACAAGAACGAGACCGGGGTGCCTAGAAATGTGGTGGACTATGTGGTGCCTTACATTAGGCAAGATGAGATACACCGAGTTTTGGACAAAAAGGTGCCACCGCCGACGCCGTATGAAATAGAGGCAGTGGCCTATGTCGGGTACTTGGCGGCGGATTGCGTGGCGTTGGAAGGGCGGGACCGGCCGCGCATGGCGGAGGTCGTGAGCAGCTTGGAACGAGCGCTGGCGGCGTGCTTGGCAAGGCCTCAGATGTCTCGGTCATCTACCGAGTCGTCCACATGATAGACGTAGATGGATGGAAAGATTGGCTTTTCCTTACTCGGCGAATCAATACCACATGTCTATAATTCTAATCTGACTTGGTCAATTTTGTATAGCAAATCTGATTCTTTCTTTTCTTTTTTTGATTAGTTTTCAAATTTTCTTTTAACACGTGTATTCAACAATTGTTTATTGGGGGGTTTTTGGCAAAAAGTGTATGATAATTCGTAAATTACCTAACACAGAAGAAGTGTAGATGTGTTTCATTCACATTTTTTGCTTCTCTACGTTGGTCAGTTCAATTTTCCCCCCTCTTTCTTTCTATATCTTGGTTAACCTTAAATAATTTGTTTTATTTTCATATCTGCATTCGGCACCTATTTTCTCATTTATTTATTGGGCATTGTAGTAAAAAAGTTTGTGATAATAACTTATCCAGAGATCCATCCTTAGTTTTTAGGTGAAAGTGTATGGATTTAAATTTAAATTTTTTATTTTTTATTAATATTTTTTTTTAGGTAAATAATTATATTAGTTAAAATATATTAATTAAGAGTACGGAATAAAAATCTAAACTCATATACTTTTAAGAGTAAGTTTAACAAATTTTTCTTTCTTTTCTGGAGATTTTTAAGGTAGGACTTAAAAAAATAAATTATCATTATATTAGTATGTCGAGTCATTAAATATATATAATAATTATCTATTAGTTTTTTTTATTTTGATGAGATTTTAATAAGAAACAACGGTCAAAAATGATAGGAACAAATTGATGTAGAAGGGTTTTTTTTTTTTTTTAAAAATTTAACTTGGTCCAACCAATTCCTTTTCTATTTTCATTTATTTCCCATGAATAGTTTTATTTCTTGTTTCACTTTGGCTAAAAAGAAAAAAATTGTATGCTATCACCTACTCCAGAAAAAAGAGAGGGTAATTATTATTATTATTATTATTTTTTTTTTTTTTGGAATCCACCGATTTTTTTTTTTCTCCTCTAACTTGGCCATTGTTTCTTTAAAGTTTAACTTTGAATTGAATGCCCTTCTTGGCTTCTTCAACCACAATGTCAAATTGGTGGAATTATTTAAACCGGAAAGGGCGACCTTTTATTGACATTAGCTCTCAATGATTAGAACTGTGGGACTAATTAATATAAGATATACAAAACCAGAAGAGTTTCTCTGACTCAAGTGAGGGGGTAAGACTTTGGTTTTATAGGTTTATATTCGAAATTTCTTTTTTCCCGCAAAAAAAAAAAAAAAAAAAAAAAAAGCAGATCCGAAAAAAAAAAAAAAAAAAAAAAAAAAAAAGAAGTCAAACAAGACTTTACTACAGACCCAAAAAAAAGTTTAAGTGAATGTGAATAGTTCTATAAGGCACCAAAGTTATGCAAGAATTATAGCTGCACATTAGCCTAACTATAATTCTACATCTACCTCAAAATTGAAGAGCTCAAATCTCCACTCCAATTCATATGTATACGAGTAAATAAGAATTGGATATAAGTAAGTTGGAACTGTATTAGATTTTTGTTCAACTTTGAGTTGGGACAACGAAATTTTCCTTTACTGCATAAATAAATTACTAAAGAATGTGAAGGAAGTCGCTCTAAAAGTGTCCTCTCTTTTTTTTTTTCCCTCTCTTCTTCTTTATTATTTATGGTATTAAACGTGGATGTCAAATAATGAGACTGCCGCTTTTTGCATTGTTTTCATCAGTTCCTCAGTGGATCAACACAAGAGAAATGATATACAAAGGGCAAGAAAAAATTAAAATAAAATAAAAGATCGCACATTCATTTTGCAAATGGTGTCTGTACTTAAGTTTCATTTTTATTTCTTCTTGACAAGAAATGTTTAAAATTACACACATGAATAGAAATGTCACCGTTGAAAATTTTGAATGCAAAGATTTTTCCCCTATTCTTTTTTGCCACTTTGCATCCAAGCACACTCACTATGGAAGCTGATTTATGTACACAACATGTATGGTAGATCATTCTCTGGGCTAATTAAAACAAAACAAAACAAAACGAAACGAAAAGAGTTTCTATGTTTCCGACCAGCACCGGTGATACATTAGTTTTGCGCTCTTCTCAGATTCAGGAGTATTAGGAAGATGCAGAAAGCCACTGTTGTTTATACTCGTGCAAGTATATTGGAGATTAGACTAGTCTTTATATCTTTTAATCGTCTGTGGCTCTAAGCTGCATGCGATCCTGAAGTTGCTTTCCTTTGCTGAAGAAGATTCTGCAAGGCACTGTCGATTTGTGCAAACACATCCTCCTTGGAAACATTTCCATTGATCTAAACCGCACCAAAAATGTTACCCCCAAAGCAGAATTTAAGAATTTGGAAAATTGCCTATCCTAGAAGCTTACATGCTATCGTTTTTAAAAAAAAAAAAAAAAAAAAAAAAAAAAAGACAATTCCTTCGTGCTATTTGGATTTATGCTATAAAGCTCTTCTCTAGTTTCTCTTTTGAGTAACCATTCTTTGCTTACTATTTTTCAAAAGAACTTGGGAGCTAAGATTTCTAATTCTACTACTTGTTTAGAGTTTTCTACTGCTACCGATGCAAGTTGCTTGTCATTGTTCAAAGTTCAAAGTCTTGGACTGATAACTTTCTGGTAGTCCCTTTAGTTCATATGCTGAAGATGCCTTTGAACCAAAGGAATGAACTCAATGCTTTAGATTCTATATCTTGGAACATTCCTCAATATCTTATTCTAAAGTAGCCTCCGTGTTGGCAACTACCTACTAAGTGTATTACTTATGACGACTGCACATTTGTACACTATATACACCCAGGTACTTAAATTGAAAGAGGGCAAGAGTTACATGACTTGCCTTAATTGTAATGTCCTCATATATGGAAAGTACTGCCTCTACATTTTCATTATGCGTGTTCAATCGCAACTTCACCTGAAATTCAATGGAGTAGACATGAGTCTTTAGTGAAACATGCTTAACCGATCAGATTATTGGAATTAGTTATAAACATAAACTCTACATGGGAAAACCCAACTAGAAAGGACGCCAAAGGGGCCCGTTTGATAGTGTTTTAAAATAGTTTTGTTTTTATTCTTGTTTTCAAAGCATTTGCTAACCAAACGCTGTTTAGAGACCGTTTTTGTTTTCGTGCCTCAAAAGACGCGAAGAAATGTTTTCAAAAACAGTACAAAACAATACCAAATGCACCTAAGATTTCTCAAGTCAAAGTGTGAGAACAAATAAAGCATTGCAGACATACCTTTTCTTCTGTATCATCAAAGCGTTGAGTAAGCCTTGAAGCAATTTCTTCAGTCTCAGGAGGAGAGTACTTTATGTGGTATATCTTCCCTGTAACAGGGTCCAACCTTCGTCCAACAACTCTCTCAACAAGAATCCCTTCAGGTACCTACCAAATGAAGCTTCACATAAATTCTTGGATTTTAAAAGGCACTACTACTTAGGTGTGTAGTAGCCATGCATTGATTCATTAAAGGGGCAAGAAAATGCCGCAATTCTGAAGCATCATTTGTCAACACAATACCACATTCGCAAATGAATTGTAAAATACAAATATTGAAATGTGATAAAGATATAGTTAAAAAAAAAGGAGAAGAAGTTAGCAACTGAGCATTGGAAACCACCTTCGAGTTAAACTAACTGTCTTTTGTTTTTGTTCTTTTTTTTTTTGTTTTTTGTTTTTTTTTCCTTTTTCCACATAAGTAAAACATTTATAAAAAAGATGCTAACAGCAGCAAAAATGAACTCTTACATCTAAAAGAATAAAAATATCTGGTTCAAACCCATATCCCTTGAGAGCAATTGCTTGTGATGAGCTCCTAGGATATCCATCTAAAAGCCAGCCTTTTTCTTGAGAGTCCGGCTTTGACAAGCGCTCCTTCACCATCTACAGGATAGAAACAAGGAAATCACCAACAGCATGATCACATGTTAAATGAACACGTTGTATTACCATAACAACTATCTCATCTGGAACCAATTGTCCTTTCTCCATGCACTCCTTTGCTCTCCTCCCATTCTCACTCCCAGCTGCAATTTCTGCCCTAAGCAAATCTCCAGCAGCAATATGCACCAGGCCATACTGCAAACAGAGCAATATTTGATTCAATATGTTAGTCTCTTGCAAAGTAATTTTGAAATGGGATATTCATAATCTAATCCTGTGACTTTATAATTGGGACAAAAGATCAACTTGTAGTAGAATGCAAAAAATACGGAAACCAAATTCATCAACGTGATACACAAAAATGAACTATGTAAACAAGATAATGTCCACAATCACATATATTGTGAAACATTTGCTTCATTTGCACATCTATCAAGCACAGGGTTGTCGAAAGGTGTTGCAAAATTTCAAGCAAAACCCGAGAGGGTCAGGCATGGAGAAACACCTCGAAACCTCATGCAGATCTCAAGGAAATAGAGAACTTGTAACATCGGCGGGGAAGAAATTCCAATAAAATTCTTTCCAATTTCCACAACTACCATAAAACACGGAATAATTTTTAATATAAGTTAAATCCATCTAAAACACACTAATTTGTTTCTTCACAGTATGCAGAAACCAAAAAAGACCATATGGATGTGTTCTCTTTAGTCTACATCAAATGTTTTCAAATAACCTACGTCCTAGCTAGCCCTTTGTTGTTCTTGTTTAAACTACCCGTTGCCCCCACCCTATCGGTTGATGTGTTTATATAATCAAGAATGCATACTAAGGAGGTCCTTGCTTAATTGGGGTAATTAGGAAAGAAACCCAATCCTAAACTACCCCACAAATTTGGATGTCATAGGAAATTAAGCTCTTTTTGCTAGTTTTGGTTTTCTTTTTGTTTGATTTTTCATTTTTGTTTTTTCTTTCAGTGTTTTGAGGCTTTCTCATCCCCGTTCCTTTGTAATTGATGATTATTTCAATGAAAGGAAGGTTTATTAATTAAAAAAAAAAAAGAAAAAGAAAAAGGAAAAAAGCCCCCCTAACTTTGTTTCCTTCCTCCTTAACAGGAACAAACCACTTTAATTACTCAAATACCTTTATTCAGTTCTTAGAAAACTAATTCTAGATTATCATTCACCTCAAACACAACTATACTAACTAAACCATACTAAATAAATCAGAAGCCAAAAATTGAATGAATCACGAAAGGAAAGAGAAAACATGAGGCGTAAAAGTGTAACATACTTTCTGAGTGATGAGCTCACATTGTGTTCCCTTACCAGAAGCAGGAGCCCCAGATATCATCACTCTCAGCGGCTCCGCCTTAGAACTCCCCAAAACCTGCTCATTAATTAGCAAATCAAATAAAAAACAAATCAATTTTCCTTAAATTTCGCAATTATTAAATCAATTCCAATAAAAGTTCGAAGAAATCTCACCAGGAAATTCGGAGTTCTAGAGGATCGACGCGAGATTAGGTCAACGCCACGAGACGAGAAGAGGAGAATGTTGGGGAATTTGGGATTTGGATTGGGATTATATCGGGAGAGAGACGTACGGGATTGGAGCTTTGGCTGTGCAACAATGGCTGAAACAGATGCTGCTGAGTAAACTGAGTTGACATTGCAAGCAGCCATTGTTGCTCGATTTTCGTGCTCTGGCTTCTCTCTCTCTCCTCTCTCTCCTCTCTCTCCTCTGGCCCAAAGAGAGATGATAAACGTAAAAATAGGGTGTTGGTAATAAGATGTTAATATTCTTCAGGTATTCAAAGTGGTGGCGCAGGCAATTTACAGCGCTGGCAGTTTCGGTCTCCTCTCTTTTATTTATTTATTTATTATTAAGTTTGGTCAAAGTAGTAGTACGGACCGTTTGAATGGCTTAACAAAAGTTATTTTTGACTTATTTAAAAATATCGTTTTTAAATCTGTTTAGATGAATAATTTAAAATGTTTTTAATTTTTTTAAACATTTTTAGAATAAGATATCTCTTTGATGTTTATGAAAAATGTATTTGTGAAAAGCTTTCTTATTTACATTTTTAACTTTTTATTTGTAAACAATAAATGAAATATCTAATTTATATCATTTTATTACATTATTTTTATAACAATAAGTGCTTTTAACTTAAATAGATTCAAAAATTATTCTTAAATATAAAATTATTATTTCACACACTATTCAAACACTAATTAAAAAGTCATACTTAAAAATAAAAGTACAAATTACCCCAAAGAAAAATACTTGTCAAAATACTCTTAAATCTGTCATCTCTCTCTTTTTTTTTTAATATTAATCATAATTCCAATATTATACTCATTATAATTAATGTACAATAATATAATAGAGTACATAGAATGTAACTATTAGAGTAAAAAAATTTTAAGTGGTTTTAATAAAAAGTAGTTTCTAACAAGTGGAAAAGATTAAGACTCCATTTGGTATGAAGGTTTAAATAAATGTGATTCTAGTTTTAATTTTAGAACTAGAGTTATGATTCATGATTTTAGGTCCAAATCATAATTCTGAAACTATAATCAGAATTAGGGGTTTGAACTACGCAAAACCAAGGGAGGGGGTGGTTTTAGAATTATGGGTGATTATGCTTTAAAACATCATATCAGGATTCAAACCTTGAATCAAAACCATTCAAACTAAACACTGATTTTGTTGAGTCAAATCAGAACCACTTTTTACTTTTTATAAATAAACACTAGTTTGAACAAGAACTATGATTGCAGTTCTAAAACTCTCATACCAAACGTTTCCTAAGTAAACTTTGATCTTGATCAACCCAAGATACAATAATTGAATTGCATATATACTTTTTTATCTCTTATTATTGTTAATCCTTAAGTAAATTGGATATTATTATTTTATGGATATGTAGTGACATATGCAATCGTATTTTATCAAAAAAAATGTAAAATAACATTTTGCTACAAAATTGATTTTTGTGCAAAACAGAAAATTTTCCCTTTGTTTTTAAATATATTGTGGACTTTTCGAAGAATATCTTGAATATACTTATGAAAATTGATTGATATTGCAGACATGGACAACAACGGGACTTTAAAAAACAGACATTGTCATAGAAATATCAACAAGACATTTTTATCTATATGCATAGCTAATAAGATTATAAAATTAAGGGATAAAATTAATCTAATACTCTGTGTTATAGTGAAATATGCTTTTAGTATCATGTGTTTTTTATAATATTAAAATGGTACTTTCAGGTTTTAAAAAACGTTTTTTCAATACCTTCAGGTATATTTTTAGGACATAAAATGTATTTTTTGCCATTTTTATTTAATCTGGTAAAAAAAATGTCTTACAAAAATGCATTCTAAACATCTTAATAAAATAAAATCTATCTATTACATACTTAAAAGAGCAAGGTGTTGGCTTTATATATATATATATATATATATATATATTAAAAGAACGTGTAGAATAAAGATTAGATTAAAAGAGAGGGGAAAAAAAAAGAAACTATCCAAATAGTGCGTTTCTAGATTAACGATGAGCTTTAAAACAGTAGATTTCTACAAGAAAAAACTAGCAACCAAAGATGACTAGGAATGGAAAAATAACAACCCAGAAACCCAAAAGCTACAATTATTATGGAAAATCATGTCAAAGAAAAAAAAAAGAAAAATCAAATATCAACAGAAATTGTAATAAATATATACAGACACAATATCGATCTCATGTACGTACCTCTTTTTCTCTCACGAGCGGCTTTGCGTTTGACGTTGTGAAGGACCCCATCAGAGAGATACCCAGCCTCAGGATCATGATCATCATGATCATCACCACCCGAAACGACGTCGTTTTTTCCTTGCCCTCCAGACAATGCAGCGAGATTTCCCATGCTTCGACTCTTCTTCATCGAATCTTCTGCACCCTCCACAATATTCACGCCAAACAGCTTAAAGGAATGCCCATTCCCATTCCCATTCCGATTCCTGGGTGAAACAACATTGTTACGATTGTTGCACGTTCTTGAATTGTGACCTTGTTGCCCACAATGCGAACACTTGCGCTGCGCCTCCTTAACCATGATTAAACCTCAAAGTTTAATTACCATCAAGAAACTAATCTTCTTTTTCTTTTTCCGATTTTTAAGGTTACTCCCTTTGGGCTATTTATGAACTCTTGGTTGTTAATTTCCCTTTATCTCAAGACACGTGAACCCAAAAATTCTCATATCCAAATTTGACTTCTATTTAAGATTTATTTCTTTATTTCTTTATTTTAAGATTTGTTGTGATTGGTGTGTAGATTACCCTTATATGGAAGGACGTTTCTATTTTTGAGGCCAAATTAAAATTCTTAATTCTTTAGAGAATTTAATCCCCTTTGAGTGATTCTTTGGCTTCAAACAAATAGCCGTTGGATTAGATTGATGAGTGGGGTTCGTATTTTGTATCCAATGGTATTGCTTGTGGGGGATCACATGCCTCTTCGGAAACTGTGATAATACAGTGTGTTTGGAATTGTTTTTTCAGTTGTTTTTAAAAACATTTTTACATGTCTTTTAGGCACGAAAATAAAAACAGTTTGTAAATTGTATTTTTTAGTAAATATTTTGAAAATAAAAACGAAAATAAAAAACAATGAAAATAATTTTTGTGAATGAAGTTAGAAAACAATTCCTTTTCCCTTTTCATTTTCTAGTACTTACCAATAATGTTACATTAAATTATTTAATTATTAATTACTAATTATATAATATATTAATTAATAATTAATAAATAGATATAACTATAACTAATAAATAGATATTAATTACTTATTTATTAATTAATATTAAATTATAAATTATAAATTTTATTAATAAAAATGATAAATATTAAATAGTAATTAATTATTTAGTTAAAGATTAATTGCCAAAAAGATTCTATAATATATTAATAATAGAATAATTAATAATAGGTTATTAAATAAATAACTAATAATTAATATATCAATCATATATATATTAATTATAATCTATTAATTAGTAAATAGTTGATAAATAAAAAATAGTAATTACTCAATTAATAATCAATATTAAATTATTTAACAAATTCTAATATACTAATAAATAGTAATTAATAATTGATAATTAGCAATTCATCATTATTTAGAGAATAATTATCAAAAATTGATCATGCAATATACCAAATAATAGATTATTAAATAAATATTAGTAACTAATTATTTAATTATGTAACAAAAAGTTAATTATTTAAATAGTAGATAGAATACAAATATATTATTTATATACTAGTTATTTTTTTCTTAATACATTTTTAATTACTTATAACTAATTATTAATTACTATTTTTTAATTATTTAACATACTAATTTCATTATATGTAGTTTAATTACTAATGTACTCATTAATTATAATATATCCATTATTATTGTATTATTAATATATTAATTTTTATTTTGCTAAGTGATTATCAATTATTAATTACTTAGTATATTAAATTTTTTAATTATTTAACATACTAATTTCATTATATGTAGTTTAATTACTAATGTACTCATTAATTATAATATATCCATTATTATTGTATTATTAATATATTAATTTTTATTTTGCTAAGTGATTATCAATTATTAATTACTTAGTATATTAATTTAACATGATTAATTACATATACTCGAAACAAAATTTTATAAATATAACCAAACACGATTTTACTTTTTTACTATACTCAAAATAATCTCTTAAAAGACTAATCAAACGCAATTTCAGAATCGGTCTCAGAATGATTTTCAAAACAATCTCATTTTCACTTTTGTACTGAAAGTAAAATCATAAAAACATTACAAAATAAGCCCTTTATTTCACCTTTTCTAATCTGAATGGTAGTAGAAGAACCAATCATGTCGTTCATTTCAGCGGTTCGAGTTTTTAATTCCAATTTGTTATGATTAAAGCTCTCGTAAAAAGTCACATATAATTTTTTTATGCTACAGTAAAAAGTTTTCATAGAAAATTGTATCTCAACTCGAATTAGCAGACTGAACAAAGAGTAAGAATAATTTGAATTTGTTTGGTTTTAATTTGTATTGCTTTGTTTTGTTTGGTTTTGGAAGAATGGCTAAAATTTTCTGACGTACATTTTTTTCCCCTAATTTTTAAAGGGGAAATCTATGTAGGGTGAGCCAATTCACCCTCCGGATATGGTTAATTTATTCACACCCTAACATAAAAAATGAACGGCTCAAAATAATTGGTTTCACAGAAACTAAAATGGACACTACGGTCCCGTTCATTTCGCTGATTCGAGTTTAGAATTTGAGTTTTTTTACAGTAAAAAGTTCTCACAAACAATCACATCTAACTTTTTTATTACAATAAAAAGTTTTCACATAAAATCACATCTAAACTCGAATTAAAAACTCGAATCAGCGAACTAAACGGGCCCTACAATACCTCATTTAACTTTTTTTTTTTGAAAAGAAAAAATTATGGAAAAAAACTCAGTTTCTTCTTCGTGGACGGCAGCCACCCATACCGATTTCCTGGCGTCGATTTTTGACACCACTATACCATTAGAAAGATCTTGACGAGTTGAGTTCATTGACGTGCCGTGAGACCTCCATCTTGGCCGTAAACCGCCGCAATCGCCGGCGAAAAGTCTGAAAAATAATTGAATTTTAAATCTACGTAACTTCTTCGTCCAACCTCTGATTGAAGTGATTCCGGTCCCTATGGACTCAGAACAATGAGACGAACAAAACCCATCCAACATCACCCGTCCATTCTTGCCGGAACACCATCACCGGAGCTGCGTAATTCGACCTCCCTCAACATTCTCAGATTTCTGTCCTCCCGGCCGCCATTGATGACGCCACTGATGTCATTGAACTCAGAAGATCATGGGAAATAAAAACCCTCTGTTAATTTTGACGTTTCACCACCAAAAAGTTGAATTTCAAGTTGCCCATTTTCCCGGAAACTTCCAGTCTAATCTACTACTTAAGAGTTCGAATTGGTCAAAATTGACCCTACCATTAGACTCAGGAGGGTCGAATTAGGGGGCGTAGATTTAAGCTTCGCCGTCGAACTCACCTCCATTCACCACCGGTGCCACTCGCCGTCACTGGAGGTGGTGGAATTAACCGGAGATGGCTTGAAGAAGGAAATGATTTTTTCTTCAGTTTTTCTTGTTTGAATTATTTTTGTTGATTTAGCTAAAATTTTGTGTAGAAGAGACTACTAGACTCTCATTGAGATCGAATTTGAGCCTTTTGACTGTACCGTATCAGTAAGAAAAAGTGGTCACCCTACTATAAACATGCCCATTTTAAAATTGTTTTTAGAATTTTTTTTAAATTAGTTTTCAATTAATTGATTAAAAGGGTAATAAGGACATTTTATATCCAAAAATAGTTCTAAAGGTATAAAAAACGTCTTCTAAAATTTGAAGGTATCATTTTAATATTATCAAAAATACATAATACTAAGATCATATTTCATTATAGTACAAGATACTAAAATGATTTTATTCCTAAAATTCATTGTGTAGATAGAAATGTACTACATTGATGAGTTTTGAACGTTTTAAGATCACAACACTTATTATAACATAAAACTGTTATGTGATCACAACATTTATTATAACATAAAACTGTTACGTCTAAGAAGCTACTGATCATGCTCAAATACATACTAAATGATAAGTATATCTATGGATCTACCTAGCCAAGGGTTGAGTCATATCAGCACTGATCAAATCCAATTGACTCATCTCATATGAATCTCTCAATCCATTCTCCTGAGCATTTGCAACTTTTGAAATTTCCAAACACTCCTTTAGGTCTCCCACTACTTGACCCATGGTAGGCCGTTGGGCTGAACTTGGAGAAACACAATTTATGGCAATTTCAACAACTTTCCAGGCTGTGTTCACGCTGAAATTTCCTTGCAACCTTGGATCAACTATACTATTGATACGCCCTTCTTCAAGCATTAAAGTGACCCATTCACCCAGGCAAATATTGTCATGAGTTTTTGACATTGCAGGTTTGCCTGTGATGATTTCCAACAATACCATCCCAAAGCTGTAAACATCACTTTTCTCATTTAACCTATTTGACTTGTAGTACCTGCAACCAAATCATTAAGATAATAACAATAATAAGAATAAAAATTCTCTTCTCAAGAATATCATTTCATAATTATCGATGTAACGTGATCATTTGAAGAATGGTAGAGGAAGTGGCGTAAATGGGTGATTGCAACTGGAATTCCTCTGATCGATTCAATAGGTAATTTGTTTTATATTTCGGCCCTTTCTTCATAAGTTTGAATCACAATTCAACCTTTTTTTTCTAACAAAAATTTAAATTTAAATTCAAATTTTGCAATTCAAACACATGAAAAGAACACCCTCTTCATATTCTGAATTGGGTTAATCCCAATATAGTACCATGTCTTAGATGTATTTTGTTTATAAAGTCATGGGTACCTTGAAGATTAAATACCTA
>NW_010363909.1:26692-29381 GCF_000414095.1 Morus notabilis | reverse complement strand
AGGTTCTTAAGTTTTTACTTTTGATTTTGTTTTTTATCTGTCTCATTTTCGAATTGTGCATACTAAACTGTGGTTTTGTTTTTCAGGTTTATCTGCAAAGAAGAATGCACCGACTCCGAGTCTGAGGCATTTTCAAGAAGATCAAAGAGGAAGAGTGAAAGGTTATTTTTTTTGTTTTTATAGTTCTCATTTTTTGTTTCTGGTTTCTTGTATCTTGTTTCTGTGAGAGAAAATTTGATAAAAGAGACCGGAGCAAAACAGAATTTGAGAAAGTAGACCAGTTTTTTTTATAACAAAAAAATCATGACGTGTATCTTACGTGGCAAAAAATGGGTCCTATTAGTCAAAGTGTATGGGTCATTTTCAAAAACTCTTTCCTCACAAAACCGACCACTCGACCCTCTCTCCCCCCGACTGAGCTCTCCTCACGACCGACCGACCCTCTCGTCAGTTTTTCTCTCCGATCTCCTCTCACCGACCGCCGGCTTTTCTCTCCGATCAGTCACCAACCTCATGACCGACCATCACCGACCGCTGGCTTTCCTCTCACCTGTTTCTGCCGAAGTTCTCTCACCGGCCGATCCACTCTCTCCGATCTCTCTCGTCGGCCGACCGACCACTCCTCACCAAAAACCGACCTTCCTTCCTATTAAAACCGACCAAAAACCGATCCCGACCACTCACCAAAAACCAACAACCTCCTCACCAAAATTTGACTAAAAACCGGTGACTTTTAGACTGAAATGGCATCACATAACAGCTATTCTTCCTCAACTAAAACGGCCATTTTCTGAACACTTGTCGACGAGGCAACGGAATCTGCTCAGGTAATATTCTTGTTTTACTTTTTCTTATACATTTTTACAAGAACAAAAACTTAATATAAGCAACATTGGTCTGTTCATAGTCGGTTCTTAGTCGGTTTTGGTTCTGGTCTGTTCGTAGTCGGTTCCAGGTCGGTTTTAAGTCAGTTCTGGTGGGTCGGTTCTTAGTCGGTTCTTGTCGAGTAGGGTCAGTTCTGGTCGATTTTGGTCGGTTCTAGGTGAAGGTCGGTTCTTGGTCGGTCGGTTCGGGTCGGTTCGTGTCAGTTTTGGTCAATTTTGATGAGTTTTGGTCGGTTCCTGTCGGGTTTTGGGGTCAGTTCTGTCGGGTCATGGTCGGTTCAGTTGGTTTTTATTTGGTTTCTTGGTCTATTCTAGTCAGTTTTGTCGTCTTGGTCGGTTCTGACCAATGTATTTTTTCTTTTTTTTTTCAGTATGACCTCCCGAAGTACAACACAGATGAACTTCCTGGGATTGGACATCTAATAATGATCATGGATCCTATGCGGGAGTACTTCCCAGTGAAAGTCACTATGAAGTCAAAGATCAAGGCCCTGGAGGTAATAAGGCAGAATCTAGACCCCGAAACGAAAATGCCAATTTTTAAGGAATCTACCTTCGGATATTTTATTTCGATGTTTGAAAATATGATCTATTTTGGAGTGTTGACACACTATCTGCTTTTGAGGCAGATAGAAACAGAAAAGAGACATGAGTTGTGGTTCATGGTTAATGGAAAACCAACTAGGTTCGGAATGAGGAAATTTGCTTTAATCACTAGATTGAACTGTGGGGAAACCCCAGAGCAGGACGTGGTGTTGAAAGCTTCGAAGAATATAAGATTGTTGGAGCATTTTAAGTCTCACGTAGTACTTGTTGCTGATTTAAATAAATTGCTCACAAGGAAGAAGATAAAAGGTAGCGATAAAGCAAATATCGCTATCATTTATTTTTTAGCACAAGTATTACTATCTGGGGACGAGAAGAAGACCGTCCCACTGGATTAGCTGTCTTACGTCGACGATTTAGAATTCTTCAATAGCTATCCATGGGGCAGGGTGTCTTTTCAATGCGCTCTGCGGGCTTTGAAGAAGAACTTGAAAGAGAAATTTCAGAAATGGGTTCGGAAAGGACGTAATAAGAGCATCAAGGAAACCTACTTAATATGCGGGTTTCCTTGGGCCTTCCAGGTATGTCATACAGTTATATGCATACTTTTTCATGGCCTTATAGTAAATAATACATTATTTTTTGTTTTACTAGACTTAAAAAAATTGATTTAACGCAGGTTTGGGCATTCGAAACATTTCCAACCATCGGCGCCACGTTTGCAAAGAAGGTTGATGGACGTCTTGTCTTCCCAGAATCCTCAAATGGGAGGCACGCCGGGTTTCATTGGTCGAGGTTAGACAGATAGACGACGTCATGCAAAGTGGCGAGGTAAGGGTTTAAATACAATATTTTTATAGGTATTTTTTTACAAAATAGGCATATTTGTTTTTTTTGACAATATGGGTGCGTTTGGAATTGGTTCCAAAATGTTTTTATTTTCTGTATGAAAATAGAAATGAAAACGTTTTCATTTTCATTTTGAAATTATTTCTGAAATGCGTTTGGTAGTTTTATTCAGAGATTGATTTCAGTTTTTAAAAAAACTGAAACTGCGTTTGATGGTTTAATTTTTGAAAACATGTAATAATATTTAAATTAATAATATATTGAATAAATAATAATATTAAATATATTAAATAAATATTATTATTAAATATATTAAATAAATATATTAAAAATGAACGTGAATTTTTACATGGGGCAGTCGAAGAAGAGCGGCGCCGGCGGGCGAGGGGGGGCAGTCGGAGAAGAGAGCG
>NW_010363909.1:24731-26331 GCF_000414095.1 Morus notabilis | reverse complement strand
TATGTCTATTGATTACATACTTGACATACTCTATCACAAGATAGTAGAGTACAATGGTAGACATTTTGAAGCCATCAACAAGAGGTTAGACTCGCTAGACCAATCTGTTAGAGAAATTAAGGACAATATCGCATGTCTAGCAAAACAACAATTACGGCCACAGCCAGTGCCTGAGGAAGAACTTGAGCTACAGGTTCAGCCAGAGCCTGAGGAATAACTTGAGCCACAAGTTCAGCCAGAGCCTGAGGAAGAACTTGAGCCACAGGTTCAGCCAGAGCCTGAGGAACAACTTGAGCAACATGTTCATTCAGAGTCAGAGTCTGAATCCAAGAATGAAAAGCGACTTAAAAGGCCCAGCAAGTATTTTGAGTCGCCTTACACGGATCCCCTGCGTAACGTGAGGAAGAAGATGTGGACCTTTAAAGATGCTATTGAGGCATTCAACAAGTGGTTCGCTGATACTAGTACAGACTCTGAGCTGATTGAGTGCGATTTTGAAGATTGGAAGAAGGACTTCTTCCGGATCATCTTGAAGCCAGGTGAATGGCTATTCAATGATGTAAGTAATCACAGCATATTTTTTAAATTTATAGTCTTATTTTTTATACCATTATCATTATACTGAATTTATTTTTTATGACTTACAGCAAATTGACGAGGCACGGGGTCTTCTATCTATGAGAAGGTCACGGGCACCCGAAAGGCAATTCAATAACGATATTATCGTCATAGATGATGTATTTTGCCAAAAATTGAGAGGGCGATTCATCACCAACAAAAAGAACTTAGCAACGTATACATTTGACAACGACCTGGATGAATATGTATGTGGAAAAAAGCGCATAATTGGCCATAAATGGGATAGCGCGCAGGGCTTCACTATGCCTATTAACATTGAGAGGAAGCATTAGGTTGCGCTTTATATTGATTTATCTGAATTCAACATAAAGATGTTTGACTCAGCTATTATGATGTACATAGATCAATAGATGTGAAAACACGTGGAGTCAATCTCTATCATGATGCCCGAGTTCTTGAAGTACACAAGTTTATTTAACCATCTGGGCAATAAACTTGATTGTGAGTGGCCAATCGTTCGTCCCAAGTGGTTGGTCCACAACCTTAGATCAGGTGACTGCGGACTTTACACATACAAATTTATCGAATACCTTATCTGCAGAATCCCGTTAGAAGACCTCGCTGAAGAACAAGTAGAAACTCACCGGTTGAAACTTGCGGTCGGAATTTAGAGCGAGTACAAGCTTAAGAGGCCCGTGAGTAGTAGTATATGAAATGTTGGTTCTTTTGCTTGTTGTAAAATGTATACACAACATTATTGGTGTGGCAATGTTTTTATTATTGGCGTTGCAATGCATTTATTCTTATTACATTGTACAGGTTACTTTGGTTTTGGGGAAGCTTATATTTATGGGGAAATGCTGTCCAAATTTTTAGACAATAACTTTTTTTTTTTGCAAAACTTCGAACCAGTCCCGAATATGGCAAAACGCGTGTTTCATTGTAAAATCGGGTAAAATTGGGGGGCACTAGTGCACGGTAGGGGTTGGGGGGGCACTGGCCCGCGCACACGGGGTGGCAT
>NW_010363909.1:22431-23427 GCF_000414095.1 Morus notabilis | reverse complement strand
CGAAGTATCCGGCATAGGATAGATTGTCTCAGCATACGCAAGAGCCCAAACTTCTGTCCTGTAGTATTTTGAGCATAAATCATAGAGAGATATTCCTGTTTCTCTACAACATGATATTGCATGCTCGCATGGTATCTGCTCAAGGTCGAACACACGACAAGTGCAACTTCTCGCTCCAATGTTAACAATTGCTGTGGCCTCTCCACCTGTCACTTGGAACTTAACAGTATTAAGTCTTGTGGCTGTTAGAAATCATGCTTTGTTGTGCCTCTCACGAAGAGTTTTTTCCACACTTGGCGTTAATAATGTTTTAGTTTTAGAAGCTTCGACCCGCCTGTTATTAAACCACTCTGACATATTCGCTTGTATAAAATTAAAGAGGGCAATGACAAGGTAATCTCGAACATCTTTGAGCATTGCATTAACTGACTCAGACATGTTTGTGGTCATAATATTATATCGATTTCCTTTAAAATGAGCACGAGACCACATTTCAAAACGTACCTGCTCCTGTAGGTATCTGGCAATACTGGGATATCTTGCAGACAACTCATCAAATAAGACAGAAAACTCGTCAATGCGGTAGGCCTCAATGGTTTTAAAGAACAATGGTAGAACACCACTACATCTGAAATTACTCTTGATGTTTTGAGACACATGCGATGTGCAACAACCGTGATGTGCTAATGTATAAACTGTAGACAATGCATTACTTATACTTTGATTCCTATCAAAAATAAAAACTAATTCCTCAGAATCAGTAATAATTTCCTTCAAGTTCGAGAAGAACCATGTCCATGATGCATCATTCTCTGAGTCTACAATGGCCCATGCGATGGGATAACAATGACGTTCACTATCCTGTGCAGTGGCAACTAACAACGTACCTCTGAATTTTCCCTTCAACCACGTTCCATCAACACTGATAACTTTCCTCATGCAACCAAAACCTCATATACAAGGTCCATATGCTAGGAAAAGATAGATAAAACGGTT
>NW_010363909.1:0-22240 GCF_000414095.1 Morus notabilis | reverse complement strand
TCACGGGCATATTTCTGAATTGATTTGGGAACCGGACCCTGTTTAACGCCTATAAATTGGTTTTCCATGCAACTTCCAATAACGGAGTACGTTGCTTGCCTGTGCTTCACCGAACGATTTTCTAACGAGCAAGAGTGAACACCATTATACTTGCGGATTACAAACATGTTTGATAGTCTCAGTTTGTAGGCTCGGATACGCCACACACATTTCGGATCCACACACTCTACTACAAGCACGTCGTTATTTGATTTTGTTGTTCAAAATTCAAACTTCCCCTTCAAAGCTATTAAATGCAGCTTTTCCTTCAAATCATTCTTACTTTTAAAGTACTGACCAACTTTTAAACTAGATCCATCACTGAAGGTAGATCCATGAGATGATCCAAACTCAGTCTGGTCGATACAAACTAAAGGACCAGCAACTTCTACTTCATTTAAAATGGCAAGTGGTTGTGGCTCTTGCTGTGGCTGTGACTCTGGTTGTGGTTGCGACTGTGGTGGAATATTATTACGAGTCGAAAACTCATCTGGAGCTACAATACCCATAAAATCACGATAAAAAAACTTGTCATGCAAAGGATTTCTCCTAATTTTGACAAAATCAATATGTTCTTCTGGATTCATAAACTTCTCATCCACTATCACGTGTAGCGGTACCTCATGGGCTATATCCCTAAAGAATAACAAATGATCATTGTCTTTTATTACAATGGGCAACGATTTCTGTTTCAAATTCGGTACCCACGATAACTGCAAAGAATGTTTTTATCCATCAATTCCACATTTTCTACAAATCTTATCAACGAAGGTTTCGAGAGTATCCTTCTCATCCATATATATGCTAATTAAATTACAGTCTGCATGCCACACCCAATAACTTTCATTCTCCTCCCATTTTCCTCCAATGTCAAAAAAAATCCTCCACTGAGCTATTATTTAGGTTTCAAAACTGTAAAAATTTAATCAACATAATAATATGTCATTAAAGCAAACCAAATATCCCACGACCAGACTAAGAACATACCATAAAATGAGAATAGACTAAGAATAAACCATAATTAATAAGAACAAACCAAGAACAGACTAAGAATAGACTATTAACTGACTGAACAGACCAAGAACAGACAAAGAACCGACCTCCAGACCAAGAACAGACCATTAACCGACCGAACAGACCAAGAACTAACCTCCAGACCAAGAAAAGACCATTAACCGTCCGAACAGACCAAGAACAGACTAAGAACCGACCACCAGACCAAGAACAGACTAGAATAGACCAGAACCGACCGAACAGACCAAGAACAGACCACAAACTGACCATATTATAAGAACAGACCAAGAACAGACCACGAACCGACCATATTATAAGAACAGACCAAGAACAGACCACGAACCGACCAAGAACAAACCTTTTTTTTTCTAAACCCAGCATATCTTCATCATATCAGACAATGTAAACAGGTCTTTTACCATGTAAAATTACTATTTGAATGGATTTTAAACATTTTTAACTACATTCTCATCTTAAAAACATACGAACAACTACGAAAAACACCATGAGAGATATAGAAAAAGAAAGACTTACTTAGTAGCTCTTCTTCAAACTTCGTTTTGGATGAGAAAAAAATGCTGAATGGGAAGATAATAATGTTAATGAGGTTATGCACGACGATGTCTTGAGAAGAAGAAAGAAGAAATGGAAGGTGGCTGGGAGAAGAAAATGGCGCGAAATGGAAGAGGATGAGGAGAAAGAAAACCCTAAAAACATAATTGATGACGTGGAATGCTGATGTGGAAGTTGGGCTACTTACCCAATTTAATTTTTTTAGTGGTTTATTTACTTAAAAATACTTTTTACTTCGTCTATTTATACAAAGTGCCCTTTCTGTGAAAGGTTAGTTTCTTTTTTTCTAGTTTCTGTGAAAGGTTATTTTTCTTTTTCATTTTTTTACAAGATTTTAGCCACTGAGGTCGTTTTTGGCGTGTCAGGCCAGAAAATTAAATATTGTCAAAACTATTTAGCCACTTTGTGGCTGTTTAGTTTTTGCTTATATCATTATATTTTGGTTCAGCCATGGCTGATGTAGTGCAAAACTGTGGCTGATGTAGAAGAAGCCTATTAGGAGATGTAGTACACTGTTAGGAGAGGCTTCTGGTTTTACATCCGAATTGAACATAACATTTGAATATTAATTAATCATTTTCTTTTCCTTTTTTTTTGCTTTAAAGCTTGAATTTTCAGATTTCTCCCCAAAAATTGCTTTATGCTTTGTCTCTCTCATCTGTATTATGTATTTATTTTATTTTATTTTTGTGCTAGATGAAAAAAATTATCATCCACTCCTCCACAACCACCCAAACTTCTAAAAGCACTTGTAAGTCCCCTACTGAAACAGAAAGTGGTCATTGCCAGACCAAAAATCCTACCTTTGTACCTAAAAAACCCAATGTCATGCCCACCCCGACACCCACCCCTACCCCTGTGCTTATTTTGGTAACTAAAGATGACAACAAAAAGGAGGTGGGAGACAGTCAAAAGAGGAAGAAGTCACAAAATAAGTCTCCAGTTTGGGATCATTTTGAAATCATAGAGGGCGGGGATCCATATGAGTCTAGGTGTAAGTGTATCCATTGTGGGGTAACATTTGTGTGTGATAGTAGGAGACATGGCACTTGTAGTATGAAGGTTAACATAGAAAAGTGATGCAAGAAATACCCATATAAGATCCAAGATAAAAAGTAAAAAATTTTGAGTTTCCAAACCAACACTGAAACCGACAGTAATCTTGTTGCCATAGGCTTTAACAAGGAGAATTGTAGAAAAGCTTTAGCAGAAATGGTGATTTTAGATGAGCTTTCATTTAGGTTTGTTGACGGTGAAGGGTTTAAAATTTTTTATCAAGTGTTGCAGCCTAGATTCTTTGTTCCCTCCCGTGTTACGATTGCTAAGGACATTTACCAACTTTTTTTAGAAGAGAGGAAGAAACTAAGGGCTGAAGTTCGAAAGGGCAACCAAAGGATTT
Source organism: Morus notabilis (assembly GCF_000414095.1). NCBI lineage: Eukaryota > Viridiplantae > Streptophyta > Magnoliopsida > Rosales > Moraceae > Morus > Morus notabilis. The sequence goes on along the minus strand of NW_010363909.1, from coordinate 19,215 downwards.
GTCTAACAATGATTGTTGGACATCGTTGCAAAATATTAGTTACTTGTGTCTAACTGCACACTACATTGATAGTGAGTGGACTTTGTAAAAAATGATTCTAAACTTTTGTCAAATTCCAAGCCACAAAGGATAGAATGTTGGTAAACTCATTGAGTCATGTTTGCATGCTTGGGGTATTGAGAGAGTCTTCACTATGACTGTTGATAATGCATCCTCAAATGACTCCATGATTACCTACTTGAAAAGGAAGATTAAGGGGTGGAAATGAGTTGTTTTTGGTGGAAAATTTCTGCATGTTAGGTGTTGTGCCCATATAGTGAACTTGATTGTGAATGAAGGTTTAAAAGACCTACATGATTCCATTGCTGGCATTCATAACGCCGTGAGGTATGTGAGGTTTTCTCCGGCTAGATTGCTGAAATTCAAGTCATGTATGTAGCGGGAGAAAATTGAATACAAAGATATCTTAGTCCTAGATGTCCCTACTAGATGGAATTCCACCTATATGATGTTAGATGCAGCCATTAAGTTTCTAAAAGCTTTTGAGAGGTATGAAGAGGAAGATGACAAGTTTGTATCTAATTTTCGAGAAGATGAAGGGGAAAATGGAAGATTGGCCCACCACTTGATGATGATTGGGAGAATGCTAAGGTGTTTGTGAAATTCCTGAAGAGTTTTTATGATATAACTTTGAAGTTTAGTGGCACTTTGAATGTCACTTCAAATTCTTACTTTCATATGAGCTTCGTGAGATGTAAAATCAACTCTCTGAATTAAGCAAACAAGAGGATTCAATGCTTTCATCCATGATTGTGAGTATGACGAGTATTGGGGGAATATTGAGAGTATAAATTGTCTTCTCTTTGTGGTTGTTGTACTTGATCCTAGGTACAAAATTGATTATTTGACATATTGGTTGTGTTTGGAGTTGTTTTTGTTTTTGTTTTTCATGTTTTTCGAGAAAGAAAAATGAAAATGGGAGAGAAACGGCATTTGGCACAATTAAAGATAAAAAATAGAAATGAAAATGATTTTTTGGTTTAGTGTAAAATGGGAGAGAAATGAAAAATGACTTTTAGTTGTTTTTCATTTTTTTATTTTCGTTTTCTCCTCTCTCGAGGAGAAAGAGACATTAATGGATTTAATGGATTTTTTTATACTGAAAACAATCTCTTGATAAAACTACCGAACGCATTTTTAAAAATGATTTTTGTCTGAGACATTCTTACCATTCATGTTTCAACAGTAGCCTCAAAATCTGTTTTTAGTACCGGAGGCTGCATCCTCAATCCTTTAGGAGTTCCTTGAGTCCCAAGATGGTGGAGGCATTGATTTGTTCACAAAATTGGCTGCGTAGTTATTAGCACATCAACCACATTGACATGGAATAGGTTAATGAATATGAAGATTTTGAGTTAGGTAATTTTTTTTAACTTTATTTCATATCTTTGTTGTTTATTTTGTTGTTCTAAATCTGATTATCATTATTTTATTTTTTTATGTTTTCTTCTCAAGATTCACCAAATTCTGTTCCAACTCATGAGGGGCAAGCTGGAAATAGAAGTGCCATCATTCTGGATTGAACTTGGATTTGCAGAAATTGAATCATGCCATTTTTTAACTTTATTAAATCTATTTCATGTTTATTTTGTTGCCCTATGTATGAATTTGAAGTTTTTTTTTTTGTTTATTTGTTTTTCTTCTTTTTAAGATTTGGCAGGTTCTGTTCCAACTTAAGAGGCTCTTTGTTGTTTATTTTGATGTCATGGACTATCTTATGTTTTGAATTTCCTATTTAGCTGGACTTGACTTTTATTGTATTAGACTGCGGTTATTATTAAGTAATCAGGATGGACTATTTTTTAATATGAGCTATGCTTTATTTATTAAGTTATTAGGATTATTAAGTTGTTATTAACTTATGAGGACTGTTGGATGTTATGCTACTTAAGTGTTTTTATGATCTATGTGTTTTGTTAAGCACTTATAATATTAAATAATGTTTAAGCAAATAACAAGGATAGCAGGAAAAGAACAAGGATACACACGTTTTCAGCTTTAGTTTGTAATAAATCCAAACAACTTAAGTTCAATTTCAGGTTATTTGGTTGGGGGATTCGTACCCCGATTCGAATCAGGGTTCATGGTTCGCTACAGTGTTTTCTCTCACAAAAAATACACGTAAATTGAAAATGGTTCTAATCTTATGATTCTAATCCATGAACCAAACGTCTCTGAAATGATAACATTTTTCTTTCCCATAAAAGTAGAAAAACTGAGAAAATTGCCTAAAATTTGCTCTAGCACACATTGGACACAAGCCCAACGTCCAAGCCCAAACTGTCCGGCCAACCCGAGCCTACTCGAGGTAACCTGAAGGGTTACAAGTTTATGGGCCCAAGGGGGTATTGCGGCCCAAATTATCCTCAACCCAAAGTTGAAGGCTCGGCCAAATTTCTGGTCCAACCCAAGTCTACCTAGTCGACTTATACCCCTAGCTTGAACGGTTGAAATGGAAATAGAGAGGTGACATTTAATAAAGGGTAAGTTAAAAAAAAGCTCTATGTAAACCTAAATTGTCTCGGAATGCTTTTTGACTTTAAAATTGGTAACAAATCGAATTAAAAAAATGTAACCTTGTAGAAAACCAAATGTTTAACATTTATTACCTTCATTTTCTTTTTGAAATGTAAGAAACAATGTCCTTTTGTGTAACTTTTTTACATGGAAATTGTAACTTTTACACAAAATATGCATAACCCTGTTTTCTTGGTAACATGTTAAGATTTGGTGCATTTGACCTAATAGTTATTTTGATTTTAGAAATGTTAAGTAAAAATTCAGTTTGTGTAACTTTGTTTAATATTTATTAACATACTATATGTATTTTGTGGAAAATTCATGTGTATATTCATTATTAAGTGTATGAATAATCGGTATAGACAATAAATATAGGTTAGTTTTGGCTCATAATCTTAACAAAAATCAAGTGATGTCATGATTTATTTCTACATTTTAGTATAGTTTTTGCATTATTATTTTTCATTCATACCGATTGTCACAATGTAAGTATTTGAGTTTATCAACTTTAATGACAGTTTTCAACACTTTATCCAAACACAATTCAAATTTTATTCTTAGTTCAAATCATAATTTATTGACATTCCAACCACCAGTTCGAATTGCAATTCAAATCAGCACAATTCAGATTCTACAATTTGAACAAATACTACAATTTGAACGGTGAACCAAATAAGGCCTAAATAATTCTACTATTAAGACTAGTTAGTCTTAGTTTATTTTAAAGTGCGTACTAATAACCCAAAAGAAATGTGTTGGAAATTAAGCTCGTAGTTAGGTGATTAGTGGTTATTACCAATATCAAGATTTAACATAAGTTTTATAAATTATAAATTATTCATATATGAATTTCTAATAATTTCTGTTAAGTATATAAATTCTAATTGAGCCTGTCGATAGTCATATATAGAACGATCTTAATCCTAAGTTATTAACAAACTCCTATTTATGAATTTGTTTCTTTTGATTTACTCGGCATGGATTCTAAAATGTTGAATCCTATTCCTTGTATTTTGGAGACATGATGAAGTGAGTGTTGGTTTTTGCAACGTTTTTTAGTGTGGAAGCGTGGTAGTGCGGATCGTGTATAACAAAAATTTTCTTAAAACTTTTGAATACGCTATAGATTATATTAATTTATGCAACAATAAATTAATCTCATTAATTTATAAGAATAGATACCTTGCTAACGATTAGGAAGATAACTTGAGGTCTCTGGCCAACGAACATTCCTTGCTCTAAAACTTTCTCAGAACACCTAAGCCTTCATTGTTTACTCCTTGATATCGTAAGATGATGAGTGTGTACTTAAGGTATAACCTATCAGAACGATCACTCATTAATTTGTATTATTTCACTGTCAACGCATGTATATGAAAGAATTGAGAAAATTGGAAGAACTTTTCTTCTCTTTTTCTCTCTTGTAATATTCGGCCAACCTAGGGAATTTTGGAAGATCAAAATCATTTTCTCCAATTCATATTGTCTCCTATTTATAGATAATTAGGAGAAACCTTTTGCTTGTAGGCAAATAAAATATAAAATTGGTAACTACTATATTTTTAATCTCATTAAAAATACAGTTTCTCTTTTACTTTTGGAAATAAAAAATTCCTTCCTTTTTGTTATAGGGTGGTTGGCCATCTCTTAAGAAGGAAGAAAAAAATTCCTTCCTAATCCAATTTTTAATTTTAGCTTAAATTCAATTCCAAATAAAGTAACATCTTACTTTCCTTTTTGAATTTAATTAGAAAACTTGTCGAACAAGTAAACCGCATTACTTGGAGAGCAAGCAACTAAATTATAGTGGAATTTTCCTAGTGTCACATGCCCCTTGTGGTCCTACCACAGTGTGTGACAAAATAATTAAATAATCACATTATTTAATATATACTTAATTCTTAATTTTTCGCGAGTGAAATAAAATCCCGATAATCCATCTTGTCTTGCAAATAATATGGGACGACAGGGGGATTTATGGAACTATAATTCTGAGTTCCAATAAAATTAATAATTAAATTATTTATTAATTCTATCAATTCTAAAAGTTACTCCACTAAAAACTTACAACTGCACTCTCAAAATTATAGACATAATTTACTTCTAAGAACTTGAAGTGTCCATTTGATATAGTCACTACATATAGATCGATCCTTCATAAATAATTCATAATTAGAGCTAGGTAAAATCTGCTAACCTCTCTAATTACATCTTTATCATGTACCATTGATTCTCTAATGAATAGTATATTCATAAAACACATTCATGAATACGAGCTCATTACTTATTTAAGTACTGAATCAACGCTCAAAGAAATTATTTATCTGCTTCTTCAAAGAAGAAGGAATGGATTCCATCTTGTATATCAGCATTCCCGGCTATCCATTTCATCATGTTCCCAAGATACAAGGAATAGGATTTAGGATCTCAAAATCCATACCGAGTAAATCAAAGAATACAAATCTAAAAGTATGAGTCTACTAATAACTCAAGATTAAAATCATTCTATATATGACCATCGGTAGACTCAAATTTGATTTTCTATATTTAACAAAAATTATCATAAAATTAAATAGTGTCAGTATCCCAGTTCTACATAATCTCATTATGCATAATACACTCATTCAATATCCATCTATATTAATTATGCGGATAACATCATTCCATTCTTGATGGGAATGACATATATTAGTGGTGTTTTAATTAAAGATTCTAAAACTTTTATTAAATTCATTACGAACATCATTTCAATTATTATCCTTAAATATTATCATCTCATATATAACACTTATATACAACATTTAAGGTTACATAAATAATCACAGAATTTTCATTGATATTCATAAAGTATTCAATATACATGCACATAAATAATGAATAAACTATCTTATTAATCAAATAATAAAATATTCTTATTACATCTCATGCTTTAAGGACACCTTTCCCGACAGGGAGTAGCCGGGAATGTTATTATACAAGATAGAATTCATTCCTTCTTGAGAAAGAAGTAGATAAATAATTCTCTCGAGGGTTGATTCGGTATTTCAACTCTTAGCAGCTTCGATTCATGAATTTGTTTTATGAATCACTGTTCATTAGAGAATCAATGGTACTCAAGGATAAAGATGTAATTAGAGAGGTTAACAGATTTCATCTAGCTCTAAATATGAATTATTTATGGATGATTGATATATATGTAATGATTATATCAAATGGACACTTCAGAGTTAGAAGTAATTTATATCTATAATTACGAGAGTGCAATTCCAAGTTTATAGTGGAGTAACTTTTAGAATTAATAAAATTAATTTGTTACTTAAAGTGTTTAATTAATTATTAATTTTATTGAAGCTCGGAATTATAGATCCACCTATAAGACTTACACTAAGGCAAAATGAAAATTTTAGAATTATGGAATTCTAAATAAAACGCTCAAGAATAATTAGTTGAGAATTAATTATAAATTAAATAATGTGATTACTTAAATTTGAATTTTGAAACACACTTGTGGACGTGTACACATGGTGTACACACCTTATGCAGTGTGAATCCCTCTAGGATTCAGTTGCTTGCTCTCTAAGTTATCCAATTGACTTATTTGATAAGTTGTCTAATGAAAATTCAAATTAAATTAAGTGTGACTTAAATTAGAATTTCAATTTGAGTCGAAATTAGATTGCAGGATAAAAATAGAATTTTGCCTTCTTCTTTACTAGTAATCTGCGCCTACCACAGGGAGTGGTCGACCATATGAGATAAGGGAGAGAGTGGATTTTGTTTCCAAAATCAATACGAAGTGGGAGCTAAAATCAAGCTTTATCTTGGAAATAAAGTTTAGACTTCTTCTAGGAGTTTGACTACTACTCTATAAATAGGATATTATAAAAAATTAGAGAACATAATTTTTGCTCTCCCTAGCATATGTGGCCGAATTTTATAGAGTGAGAAAAGGAAAAAATTTCTCCCACATTTCACGTCGTGCATGTGTTGGTATTCGTGAAAACTTGAGTGTTTATTTGCTAATTCTGTTTGTTTCAGGTGTGCCCACACACACGTCTTGTTGAATTCAAGAAATTGACGATGATGATTCGGGTATTCTAAACAAGCTTGGAGCGAATAACATTCGTGGTCAAAGAACTCAAGTTGTTGACCTAATCATTCGCTAGGTAACTAAATTAATTTTATTAATTTATTCGTTCATAAATTAATATAATCTATAGAATATTTCAAAGTTTTATGAAAATGTTTGTTATAAACGATTGATTAAATACACGCTTTCACATTGAAAATCGTTTTCAAAACCAACACTTTGGTGACTATTGGTAACTAATTAGTAACATAATTTTAGAAAACTTTAGGTTACATAATTGATTACTAGATATTCATATAATAATAAATGTGTATCCAAATGATGCACACTTATCATGCAATTTTGAGATTAATTGAAACTAACAATACAAACACCATAAAATCTATTAGTGGTAAATAATCAGAAACCATAAATCTTAATCTATTGTAGGAGGCAAATATCTAGTTACCCATACTTATCCTACGTGTTAAATAATTAAGTAACTCCTATTAAACTGAAATGGGCTACCAGTAAGCATTTATTTTGATAATTAATACTTACTAGTAGCAGTGATCACTCATCATATTGCTAAACAATATATGAAGTATGCATTTAGTAACTCTTGCTAATCTATTTTCAATTTGATATTGAGTAGTAGTACCTAGGAAACACTTATTATGCTCAATTTTCATCATCTTTGATTAAATTTGATTAATTAAAATTTCAATGGGTCATAAACGAGTATTATACATAATAAAAGTAAAAAATCAGCTTAGTGACAAGTTCAATATGGCCGTGTTACATTTTTCATGCTTATAGGTCACACTTTGATATACATTAGTTACATTGTTGTTTAAGGACAAACTCCGATAATATTTTAGTGGAAGTTTGATTCATAGATTTAAAATCATGATTCAGAACTATTCTCGGTTTACGTGTATTTTTTATGAGAGAAAATATTGTATCGAACAACGAATCATAATTCGAATTCTAGTACGAATCATCATACTAAATACTCTTTAGTCATGTATATCGTTATTTAATTCGGTCAAAGTTACCGTTACGCTATTAACTTCATAAAATATCAATTTTGGATTCAGGCCTATAGCCCAATTCACTTACCACGGTCAAAGCACAACATGTAGAAGTTTGCCGCGTAACTCACTTTCTGTATATGTGAAAAGTCTTTCACGTTGATGCCATTTTTCATGCGGCTGCTGCATTGGAGACTTGGCCTAAGTAATTGAGTAATTTAAGTATCTAATATTTATTATATATGATTAAATGATATATGAGATAGTATTCAAGGGACGATCAATGGCTTAAGGAATTTTGAGCAACAAACGTGTGCTCGTCGAAACTACCTAATAAAAGTCAAAATATTTTGAACGGCTCGCACCATCATGATCACTATTATTATTATTATCACTGTTATTATTATTATCACTGTTGTGTGGAAAAATTCACACCGATACGTCGGACAACGACCAGACCACACGTGACCCCATACCCGCCACGTCATTTAGCCCTCGACGCCCAAGCTTCATTGGTCTCTCCCATATGGCAGAAGAGCCGAATGTGTAAGACCGAAACCGTCGACCCTATACACGGCCGAGGTCTGCGAGACCAGCCCTGGCAAAATAACGTGGCACAGTCAGCCGTAGGAGAGGCTACCCTCGATAGATGTTAGCATAGGTACAGACGGTAGAGCGTAAGCAACTGGACCCACGTCCCAAGGAAGACCCCTGAGAAGATCAGCCGAATATCCTAAGGTTGCGTCTGAATTTGGAGAAGGTCAGTTGCATAAGAAATGATTACAAGCCCCGAAAACCATCAGGAACGGATCACTAGCTATTACAGAGGATCTACAGAGCCGTAATGGGAGGACAAATTGGATGAGTGAACAGTCCAAAAGGTAATGGCAGGCTATGGTCTGAACAAAAGAGGCCATAGGCCACTCGAGTGGGCGGGCCCCATGAAGGACTCGGTCCAATGGTCCAAACTGCCTACCATTGGGCAAAGACTAATGCAAAATCCACTATAAAAGGAAAGAGCCCCCGAGAGAGAAGAGACGATGAAAATTGCCCTTACGTGCATGTAATTTGTAAGAGCAAAGTCAAGAGAAATACAAAACAGTGGATGTAGCTCTTGATTAACAGAGTGAACCACTATAAAATTCCTGTGTGTTCTTACTTTCATAAGTATAATCTCATTTACTTCACAACCTAGAGAAAACCCTACTACAAAATCCAATGTATTCAGTAAAATCATAAGTTCCAAACCGGTAATCCAACGGGCTACTGTGGGGTAATCCGGTAAGGTCTTGTTGATGAAATTCCACTGTTAACAATTGGCGACTCCACTGGGGACCAAACCCAGAATCTCTGGTTCACATGTTCAACCACGGACAACAAACAACCATGCCTCCGCGAAAGAAAAATGATGCTTCAAATCTGACCAGTCAAACGGAGGAAAATGCCACACACCCAACCAACAGTGAGGCTGGGAGGAATAAGACTGACAGGGGAATCAACCCCCGGTAAGGGCAGAAGCTCCACCCGCATGCACGCCACAGCTTGACTCAGCACAAATACGGGCCCGAATGGACAATCTGACCGACTTGGTTCGAGGACTAACGACCGTTGTCGAGCGATTGGAAGGAAGAAATTCTATGCCTCCCTTGGAAGATGCCCCGAGACCACCAAGAGGTACCGTGGCCGGGAACCAGGATGCTGGTGACCGCCAGGGTGCCCCAGAAGGGATCGGGGACAGTGGCAAGGACAAGCTGAGACCTCGACCATCCAAGTCCCTTAGTAGCGACAAAGGGCTGCCATGCGACGAACCCAGGGGAGAAGAGCACTCGCCAATCTGGAAAACCCTGAGGCGCTACCTCGGAACCCACGAAAGAATATCCCAGGAGATTCAGGGTCGGTACAAGAAGGCGGAGACCTGAGGGACAAGCTGAATACAAAGAAGGCAGGAGCCACAAAAGAGGCCAGCTTTGCAATCTCTATGGAAGAGGCTAAAGCCATTATGAAGCGTGTAACGAGTCTAGAAGAAAGGTTCACTGGTGACGTCGCCGGCTTAAAGAAAGATGTCAGGAGCCAGGTGAGCCACCTACAAAAGAACCTTGGACAGGTGGCGGAAGTAGTCAACGTCGATATCACTCCTAGCCGAACACACGACCATCCTTTTACCGCAAAAATCATGGCACCACCCTTACCCGACAAATACAAGTCCCTGACGATCCCACCGTACGACGGCAGAGGGGATCCCGACGATCACCTAGAAATGTACACGGGCCATATGCTTTTGCACGAATATGCGGAGGAAATAATGTGCCGGGCATTCCGAAACCACTTGACGAACTCCGCCCAAAGATGGTTCCGGACACTCAAACCCGAGTCCATCTCCAGATGGGAGGAGCTGCAGGAAGCCTTCTCCCTTCAGTTCATTGGGGTAAAGAAATATATCCTGCCAAAGTAAAACCTAACAATGGTATACCAAAAACCTAACAAAGGAGTCATTAAAAGAATGGCTTGCAAGATACGGGGAAGCCGTCGCCACTACAATGAATATGACAGACCGGGAGGCTCTTATGGGGGCTCTATCCAGTCTGAAAAAGACCACCCCGTTTAAGTGCGACTTGAACCGGAAGCCCCGGCCACCTATAAAGAGTTTCTGGCACGGGCACAAGGGTATATCAATGCTGAAGAAGTCGATGCAAACGATCCTGAGCACATGTCCAATAAAAACAAAGGACCAGAATAGGGGTCGACCTTGGGAAAGCACGATAATCAGAAACGACGAGGAGGGAGAAATGAAGAGAAGCAGATCGCGTCGACGCCGCACCCTCCGGAGACAAAGAAGCCGAGCCAGAGGAAAATCGTAGGCCTCGACCATTCCAAAGATACGACTCCTACCACGAGCTTACTATAGGCATTAAGGAAGTATTTAACCAGGTCAGACGAGGCAACTTACTGTGCTGACCTGAACCGATGATGTCGGACCCAAATGGAATGAACCAGAGTAAGTATTACCGGTTCCACGGTGACGTCAGCCACAATACAAACGACTGTGCCAACCTGAAGGACGAGATTGAAAGGTTGATCTGTGAAGGGAGGCTGCAAGAATTCAAGGCAGAACGGCGAGGTCATGGTCCTGGAAATGACGTTCGACGTCGAGAAAAGAATCGACGAGGCGAAGATCGCGAGCCGGTCAGCATCATAAAGACCATACACGGAAGGCCATACCTCGGGGGGGACTCAAGGAGATCCCAGAAAAGTTATGCCCATGAGGCCAGGGGGTATACCAGGAGAGGTTTTGGGCTATTTCCACTACCAAGGTAGAAAATTTAGCAACACTGACGTGGCATTCATAGAGGAGGATGCCAACGGGGTCCACTTCCCCCACAACAATTCCTTCGTAGTAGAGGCAATTATCGGGAACCACACTGTGTGTAGGATCTTGGTGGACAACGGGAGCTCAATGGATATTCTATACTCCGACTGCTTGGAAAAAAATGGGGATTCCCAAGGAGCAATTAGAGACAACGTCCCAGCCACTGTATGGATTCCCAGGGGACTCAGTCATCCCCCAAGGGACGATTCGGTTGCCAATAACCGCGAGTGAGAAACCCAGGCAGGCAACCACCATGGTAAATTTTGTGGTAATCAAAGGGGGCTCACAGTACAACGTTGTGATCGGAAGGCCGACCCTTCAGGCACTAAAGGCGATAACCTCTAATTACCACTAAAAGGTCAAGTTTCCCACACCCAGTGGCGTAGGGGAAATAGAAAGTAACCAATACGAGTCTAGAGTAGCATACTCGGACGTCATACGCGGGTACAATCAGTCGGGAAAGCTTGAGGCGAGAATGGTACAATAATGACCAGTTGAGGATATAGGCCCTAGGGTCGCGGAAGAGTCATGGTCCCAACCAATTGAGCAGCTGGTGGAAGTGCGGGTGGATCAGCGTGAACCGACGAGCGTACTAAAGATAGGGTCGGATCTGCCGTTGGCGCTCAGAATCAAAATTGAGGAATTCCTATAGAAGAATCTGGATGTGTTCACTTGGACGCATGCAGACATGAAAGGCATCGACTCCCAAGTCATGAGCTGTGCTCTCAACGTTGACCCCACTTACCCTTCGAAACGTCAAAAACGCCGACCGATGAATCCAGAAAGGTATGAGGCTTTAAAGGAAGAGGTTGACAAGCCCATCATTAACGGCTTCATTAGGGAGGCTCACTATCCAAGATGGGTTTCAAATCTTGTCTTGGTAAAAAAAAAACCTAATGGAACGTGGAGGACGTGTGTCGACTTCAGCGACCTCAACAAAGTTTGCCCAAAAGACGGCTTCCTACTTCCCCGAATAGATCAAATGGTCGACGCCACTGCCGGGCATGAGTTGTTAAGTTTCATGGATGCCTATTCCGGCTATAACCAGATTCTAATGCATCCGTCCGATGAAAAGCACACGTCGTTCATAACGGACAGGGGCCTCTATTACTATAGGGTAATGCCCTTTGGCTTAAAGAACGCAGGGGCAACGTACCAAAGGCTAGTAAACAAAATATTTGCAAAGCCATGTCAGATCTGTCGACGAAGGAATTAAGGAAATAAGATGTAAGGTTTACGTAGATGGAGCATCGAATGAAACCGGGTCAGGAGCCGGCGTCATGCTAATATGAGGCGTCGGCAGTATGATTCAAATTCAAGGCGTCGAACAATGAAGCAGAATATGAGGCGCTGATCGCAGGATTACAGTTAACAAGTAATTTAAAAATTGAGAAACTTAAAATTTTTAGTGACTCTCAATTAGTGGTCGGGCAGGTAAAAGAGGATTACCAGACACAAGGAGAAAAAATGGGAGCCTATCTAAGGAAGGTCAAGGAAGGGCTTACGAAGTTCAAGAGCTATGAAATACAACAGGTGCCAAGAGCCGAGAACACAAACGCCGACGCCCTGGCCAAGCTGGCGTCCTCAAAGGATTCAAACCTAGTAGGGGTCATCCCCATCGAAGAATTGGAACGGCCGACCATTGATGAGGCGGCAGAAGTCCTGGCTATCCAGACAGTCGGGAACTAGATGACACCCCTCATCCGGTACTTGATAAATCCAGAGCTGCCCAATGACAAAGATGAAGCTAGAAGGATCAAGTATAGAGCCGCCAGATACCTACTATATGACGATCTGCTATATAGACGAGGCTTCTCAACGCCTTTGTAGCGGTGCCTAAATGATCATGAGGCGCAAGAGGTCCTCAGGGAGATCCATGAAGGAGTGTGTGGTAATCATACTGAGGGCAATCTCTAGCTCTTAAGGTTTTGAGGCAGGGGTACCATTGGCCTACGCTTAAAAAGACGTGTTTCAATACACTCGGCGTTGCGATAAGTGCCAACGATATGTCACAATTCCTAGAGCGCCCCCAGAGGACCTAACTTCCATTCTTAGCCCATGGCCTTTTGCCAAATGGGGGATCGACCTGATTGGACCTCTACACCTTGCACCCGGGGGCCTTAAGTTTGCCATCGTCGCTGTGGACTACTACACCAAGTGGGCAGAGGCGAAAGCTCTTACCTCGACTACCGAGGTAGCCTGCACCAGCTTCATATGGAACAACATTATATGCAGATTCGGTGTTCTGCACTCAATCGGGTCTGACAACGGAAGTAGTTCGACAACGCCACAACGCGGAAGTTTTGCGATGACTTAGGCATAAGAAAGGACTTCTCAGCCCCAATACAACCACAGTCCAATGGCCAAGTGGAGGCCATCAATAAAATCCTAAAGCATACCCTGAAGAAAAAGCTTGATGACCTAAAGGGAAAATGGGCCAAAGAACTTCCCAAAGTCTTGTGGGCACAGAACGATGAGTCAGACTACTACGGCCGAAACACCATTATCTATGGCTTACGGAATCGAGGTTGTTCTCCCTGTGGAGATTGAGAAGACGACTCTAAGAATGGTCATGTATGATGCCAACATAAATATGGAGGCCATGAATAGGTAACTCGACCTACTGGAAGAAAAAAGACTCGACTCCCAATTATGACTCGCTGCTTACCAACGGAGGGTAGCCCGATACTACGACAAGAAAGTCAAGCAGAGAAGGTTTGCCCCAGGGAATCTGGTGTTAAAAAAGGTGACGCATAGTACTAAACCAAAAAATATTGGCCCCCTGGGCCCGACTTGGGAAGGACCCTACCGCATAAGGTAGGTACTACGCCCAGGAACCTACGTTCTAGAAAGGCTCGCCGGCAAACGGATTCAATACCCATGGAATGTAGAGCAGTTAAAACTGTACTACTAATAGTGTACGAATTCTTACATACTTTAATTCTGTTTGGCATTTCATTAATACAAACGAAGCTTATTCATAGCACATGTCTAAAAATCGACCCCTTAAATATGTTCGCCTAAAAATCAAAGTTTTTCAAACATACATGGAGGGAGTAAAGGGTCTACGATTCACGGAAAACATGCATATACCCAATAAAACGTCGCCTCCTCAAAGAGGAGAGACGATTTACTTAGCAAATTTTAAGAAATTTGCCAAGATGATGACCCTAAGGGGAAAAATAAAACGTCGCCTCCTCAAAGAGGAGAGATGATTTACTTAGCAAATTTTAAGGAATTTGCCAAGACGATGACCTTAAGGGGAAAAATAAAACGTCACCTCCTCAAAGAGGAGAGACGATTTACTTAGCAAATTTTAAGGAATTTGCCAAGACGATGACCCTAAGGGGCAAAATAAAACGTCACCTCCTCAAAGAGGAGAGACGATTTACTTAGCAAATTTTAAGGAATTTACCAAGACAATGACCCTAAGGGGCAAACTAAAACGTCGCCTCCTAAAAAAGGAGAGACGATTTACTTAGCAAATTTTAAGGAATTTTCCAAGACGATGACCCTAAGGGGTAAAATGAAACGTCGCTTCCTCCAAGGAGGAGAGACAATTTGCTTAGCAGAATTCTATTAAGATTTAAAAAATAAAGGCAATTAGATGTACATAAAAGAAAAATAATGTCTATATAAAATCCATTGTCTCAATAGTAAAATAATATTACAAAAAGAGAAGTTATAGTTTGACCCCCAACATCCTAGGCCTCATCACCTCCACCACCTTGGCTGCCCTCGCCACCATCAGCTGCCGCCTCCCCAACTCCGCCGCTGCCCTCGTTGCCCCCGCCTTCGGCAGGAGAACCTTCGTCGTCAGAAGGGGGCTCATAAAGGAAGTCCAAGTTAAGGCCAGGCAGATGCCTGTTAATTCTGGCCACAATTTGCTGACCCATAGAAAGCTTGTCACTGGCACGCATGTCATACAACTCCTTAGAGGTTTTTAAATCCTCAACGGCCTTAGCACCAACATCTTCGTTATTTCGAGCAAACTCGGCAGAAGCAACGAATTCCTTGACCCCTTCCTTCTTGACCAGGTCATAGCCCTCCTGCTTACCAAGGTTGTATCCCTCCTTTCGGAAGGCATCCTTGGAGTCAGCAGCCTCTTTACGGATGAGTTCATTTTCCTTTCGGGCACGCTCCAGATCCGCCTTTACTTCCTCCAGCTCCTTGGTGACGAGGGTAAGCTTCTTTGAGGTCTCCTTCTTACTATCTTTTTTATTTTTTAGGAGAGCCTTCAAACGCCCCTCGATGCAGTCCATTCCCCTACTTCTCTCTTCTACTTTAACCATATTGATAAAGTTAAGAAGAGAGGGGACAAGGGACTGCCAAGTCAAAAAGAATCTCTTAATAAAAAAAGGAGAAAAAGGAAGACAAAAATGCGACATATAGGCGGCGAAGTATACATGGATCTGGAAAGAGATCTCCTGGCGCGTATCACCGATCAGGGAATCCCGATTCACGCTTTCCCAGTCCTGCTCAAAGAAGGACTTGTGGAAGATGATGGAAAAGTTCAGGGGCAGACTCAATGCCGCTTCAATCTGGGATGGAGCAACATCAGCAATGATGAACTGAGGGTCAAGGACCCTTGTCTCAGGAAGCAGCAGGCGCTCTTGGGGCGGAGGGGCCTCAGGGGCGTCGATAATATCAATTACCGGTGATGGCTCAGCCCCCACTGCCGACGTCTCAGCCGGTCGAGGCCTCTTCAGTCTTGGCGTCTCCCATGCAGTCGAAGGCTCGACTGTAGGCGGAGGCCTCGGCAGGACATTGGCCATAGCAGGTTCGCTCAGCCTCTTACTTGGCCTCGGCTTCTTAGAATGACCCTTCTCACCAGGAACGCACAATTGAAGGGTCTTCATATCTACATCACAGTCGGAGTCAGAAATACATATCGACGACACGTAAAAAAAAAACTGAAACTGACCTCCGGCTGTGAAGTTAAAGAAATCCTTGACCTCGGCGGTGTTGTCAGGGGAAGGAAGGGAAAGCAGCAAATGAGAACTCTCTAAGTTGTCACGTGTTAGCAGGGTACTAACGTGACGGAGGGATTCTGGGAATTTGAAGGCTTGCAAGACGATTCTCAGCTAGCTGGGGACGATCCTGGGGAACTGTAAAGCAAAAAGAGTCAGCGGTATATAAAAAGAAAGAACAGGAACAGCTGTAAACAGACGGTCGAAGGAAACTCACTCAGCTGTAAACAGACGCTTAAAGGGCTTGTCAGCTGGGTGAACGTCGAACATGCTCTTAACCATAAAAAACATCAGCTTCCAGCCATGCGACGACGACAGTAACCCCATTATTAATTTTCCTAAGATGGGCTTGGATCGCCCATGACTGTCCAGAAAATACCAGCCATCACACCTAGGGGTCTAGCATAGTTTATATACAAAAAGAAACTCATCCAAAGGCAGGTCTATGTCAAACCTTTGGTCCCAAAAAATCCATATACTGGCGAAAATATACCAAAATTTCAGGGCTAGTTGTGTGGGGGAGATGCCGTGGAGCTCGCACAAAGACTTAACGAATGGATGTATTGGGAGTGTTATCCCTGCCAGAGCCCGGATGTATATGGACACGTAGCCTGGGGGTGGTTGGCTCGCCGTAAAGTGCGGATCCGGTAGGAGATACTCGAACCACCGGCCGTCCACACGCCCCTTCTTGTATGCGCGAACGATATCCCTCTTCCGTGTCTTCGGCACGATAAAGTCGGCAGTAAAGGACATCAGATCCTTGTCTGCCCTTATCGAGGCAACAGGGACACCCGTGAGTCGGCTGCTACTGCCGCACATAACGCCTCCCACCAAGGAGCTGGTACTGCTGGAAGAGTCAGCCTCGCCTTCGACCAAGCGATCGACGCTGTCCTTATTGTCGCGTGGGTTTGGGACGTAGCGCTCGACCTCCATCAGAAGCGAGTCACTGGCGGTAGAGTAAGAGGAAGACTTGGTGACTGGCGTTTGATCCGGCCTTACGAGAGGCACGGAAGATGATCCCCCTCGACGTTTTATCCTTTTAAAAGCCATTACTGTAAAGGAGAAATCTAAGGTCAGTTCCTATAAGTCGAGGGGGGAGGAAAAGAGAGTTCAGCGTTAAAAGATTAAGACGTTTTGTTGGTTAAAATTGGAGTTAAAGCGACGACGGTTCGAGCCTGGGCATGAATTGAACCGAAGACTACTCAAGCAGAGCAACGACCATTCAAACTGACCAGAATGCCAAACAAAAAAACCCCAGAATCACTTAAAACTCCTACGGCCAGTCCAAGACATGGCGGACACTACCAAATACAGGTTCCGCCCTCTCCTATCGTGTCATTCCCAACTATTCCCACCACTTACAAAACAATCCGCCATATTCTAGACACGAGAAATGAAATGAGTGGAAAGGGAGTTGGAGAATATGCTTACTAGGGAATTAGGAGCAAGAGAAGTGCACGAGGTCTTAAGAAGAATGCCGCTGGCAGTTCGCGAAATGGTAAGAAGGAAACAATCCTAGAGAAATTTTGGTAGAGTTTCGGCTGCTTCAAGGTGTTTTTCGAGTGATTCGGACATGAAGAGGCCCTTCATATTAACCTAAGGGCCTTGACCCCCAGCCGTTCGATCAAATACGTTCGCATCTAACGATGGGGGCACAGGAGTTTGATCCAACGGCTAGGGGGAAGGCGGGAAGCTAAGACGTCACGATACAGCGGCCCAGGTTCATCCATTCAAATGAGAGGCCACGTCAGCATAGCGATTGAACATACATAACATTTGCGCTTCTCGAGGGGTTCCGAAGCGCCAGGGCCATCATTGTGAAAAAAGGTTCAGAGTTAGGCTCTCACGCCCGAAACAAACGAGAGGAGAACCAGAGCAAACCCCAGATCTAGCTTGAGGCAGTCTGAAGAAGAGCCTCGACCTAGGGGGCAGCTGTTGTGTGGAAAAATACACACCAACATGTCGGACCAGGCCACACGTGGCCCCATGCTTACCACGTCATTTAGCCCTCGACGCCCAAGCCTCATTGGTCTCTCCCGTATGGCAAGAGAGCTGAATGTGTAAGACTGAGACCGTCGACCCTATACACGGCCGAGGTCTGCGAGACCAGCCCTGGCAAAATAACGTGGCACAGTCGGCCGTAGGAGACCCTCAGTAGATGTTAGCATAGGCACAGACGGCAGAGTGCAAGCAACTGGACCCACATCCCAAGGAAGACCCCTGAGAAGATCAGCCGAATATCCTAAGGTTGCGTCTGGATTTAGAGAAGGTTAGTTGCATAAGAAATTATTACAACCCCCTAAAACCGCCAGGAACAGATCACTAGCTATTACAGAGGATCTACAGAGCCGTAATGGGGGGATAAATTGGATGAGTGAACAGTCCAAAAGGTAATGGCAGGCTATGGTCTGAACAAAAGAGGTCATAGGCCACTCGAGTAGGCGGGCCCCATGAAGGACTCGGTCCAATGGTCCAAACTGCCTACCATTAGGCAGAGACTCATGCAAAATCCACTATAAAAGAAAAGAGCCCCCGAGAGAGAAGAGAGGATGAAAATTGCCCTTATGTGCATGTAATTTGTAAGAGCAAAGTCAAGAGAAATACAATACAGTGGATGTAGCTCTTGATTAACAGAGTGAACCACTATAAAATTCCTGTGTGTTCTTACTTTCATAAGTGTAATCTCATTTACTTCACAACCTAGCAAAAACCCTACTACAAAATCTAATATATTCAGTAAAATCATAAATTTCAAACCGATAACCCAACGGGCTACTGTAGGGTAATCCGGTAAGGTCTTATTGACGAAATTTCACCATCAACAATCACTATTATTATTATTATCACTATTATTATTATCACTATTATTATTATTATCACTATTATTATTATTATCACTATTGTTATTATTATCACTATTGTTATTATTATTACTATTAGGGCATGTTTACTTACCAGGATTGAAGAATGGGAGTGGGGAATGGGAGTCAATCTCATGTTTACTTGCTCTTTTTTATCTTGGAATGGGAGTGAGATTGGTGGGCCCCACTTAAATTTGGGATTGAGGAATGGGATTGACACTCCCATACCTCCCCTTGGGATTGAGACTCCCATTCCTGATATTAATATTAATTTACTATTATATCCTTATTTTACTTATAAATACATAATTAAAAATAAAATTCAAAAAATAAT